>NC_142681.1:16537157-16695491 GCF_964200805.1 Pocillopora damicornis | reverse complement strand
TTATGGAAATATGGATCTAACTCATTCCTGAAACAAGTTTGCAAAATGCTGTAATGAAGGGTCATTAACTCGAAGGTCTTTTTAATTTAAAAAAAAAAACAGAAAGAATAATCTTTAAAAACAAAACATACCCACGAGTAAAATCTAATTTGATGATCAAGAGAGTTGTATATACTAGTGCAAAGATTTTCCCCGTTGACAACTTTGAATACATATAAAACCATATAAGTGAAGTGCAGATTAAGAATTGAATTTGAAAGCAATCTTTCACAGTAATGAACACACTAATTAAGCAGTGGTGAAAATAAGGCCTTAAAAAAATTCAGGCCTGTATGGGATTTGAACCCATGAAATCCCAAGCAGGGCCTCAATTTTTTCCCTATGCATGACAGGTATGCTCCATTACAAGACAATAAGTTATTTTTCACAGTTAAGAAAATATTCATGTTAGTAACTACACATGTATGTGTGAAGGGTTCACAATTTATAGACTTCTGATAATTCTGAGGACTTCCATAAATGTAAGTTGTATGTTGTGGCCTCTGGCAAATATGAAGACCATCACTGTGGGAATAAGAGTGTCATGTTTGATTGTATCTGTGATTTATTTGAGAGCTAGAGGTGAAGGGCCTGTGATGGAGTGTTTTAAAGTAACTGGCACAGCGCCTTTGGTATATTCCATGTAAAAAAATTTAATGTATTTGTTACTATCCCAAATATATATTACTTCAGTCTGCTCAGTTTTTGCAAGACTAATTAAATACCTAATTAAAACATGAATGAGTAAAAGCATTTGGGATAGAGTTACTTGTAATTTATGTGATTCCCCTTTTTCTCAAAAAATGAGTTATGATTGCTTCATAGAGGTCATGTGACCCTCACCAGAAATACAACTTAAATATTACTACTACAAAAGCCAAAGTGTGATTGTAATAAAAGTTTAGGCATTAAACCATTAACTCCCAAAATCTGATTGCTATTTCTCCCCTCTAGGTGCTACACATATCCTTGTTAATTAGTTATGAGAATTTTGGTGTTAGATCAAGATAATGACTTCTACCAGACAAGTTTGAGTTTTCTCATTACCTGTTAGGTGTATGATATGTGAAAATTATAGGGAGAAGTTACATGTTAATCACTTCTGAAAGTTTAGGAGTCATGTCTCATAATTGTACTTTGAATACAATGTCAAATACCACTTAAATAACAAGTAAAGCTTGTATTTTGAAAATGCTTTGTGTACAAAAGTGACATCCCTGCCACAGATTTGTTTCACTCGCAGCAGAGATAAAATTTGCATAGTATGACTAAATGTACTGCAGATAAAAAAGTATTATGCAGGTTTTTTCCCAAAAATTTCAAACAATTTACATTGATGCTAAAGAATCTAATGTAAACCATTTTTTCCCTTTCTTTATGTTGCTCCACAACATACATGTAAAAACCCCAAGCATTGAAGATTTTCCTCTTCAAATGATTCCCTGACAGGATGCTGTCAACTAATTTAGGTGCCTCTTGGAATTATGCATGCATTGAATTTCAAAATACATGTCTTTTTTCTTTTTTTTGCACACAGGTATAAGAGGCAATAAATTATAAACAACTTTGAACTAATGTATTGTTCCATTTCTATGACTTTAACTTGTGTGCAAGCTTTTCTTGATACTCAGCATGATTATGTAACGCAGCAACAAGTCCTTTCTCGTTAGCTGGTTTAAAACCATCACCATAATTAATTTCTTCATTATCTAATGTAGTCATCTTTCCTCCAAGTGTTCTCAACAAGGCATCCCCAGAGCAGATGTCCCATTTTTTGATTAGTGTAACATGAACATAACAATTGGCTTTATCTTCAAAGAGTGACAACACCTTATACCCTGCTCCTCCAGCTGGTATCACCATGGATTGTGGACCAAATGCTGACCGAACAGTAGCATTGACTTTACCGGCGTGAGACCTTGAAACAATGACCTTTGGCATTTGCAATGCAGAATCTTTTTCAGGTGGCACATTTATATTACCTGAGGATCCATGGCCAACCCAAGCCCAATATGTCTCCTGAAGAAAAGGTTTATGAATTATTCCTGCCACAGGTTTTCCATTGACAACAATACAAATCATCGTAGTTACATAGTGAACAAGATTTTCTGTATATTCTTGCGTGGCATCTAGCGGGTCTATCCATATAAGAAGGCTACCAGCAGATACAACCTCATCCTCTTTGTTATAGAGTTTGCCATCAAGCTTAATTGTAGAGATATCAGGAGCTTTAACATCTTTTAAATCAACTTCACCGTGGTCATGTTCTTCAGACACCACATTTAACCTAGGAAATTCTTTTTTAAAGCCATAATACATGGCCCTATGAGATAACATGTCTCCCTGTGTTACTGGATTGTTGGCTCCTTCAAGAGTCTTTCCCTTGCTTTCTTCCTGTAAATCAAGGGAAAAGGATCAACCACAAATAGAACAATTTCAAAACAGAGGTACCAATGATTTTTTTAATTTTCAGCAGCACTCAAGATGGCAAGACTATCCAGAAGTTTTGGCTGGCTTCCTGCTCCTGTTGACAGCTCTGAATCAATAGATTGTATTGGGAAACTTTTAAGGCTGGTTATTTACACAATGTCTAACCCAAAGCATGGCTTCATGGAATCAGTGGGCCTCAGGCTTTCTTTATGAGGGGTTAATTTAATTAAGTTAATGTCCTTCCAGAATTAGTCTTTGGCCCTTTTAACACTGTTCACAAAAATAAATGTTCATATAAAAAGATTCAGCTAAATTGAGGATTGTTTAGGACACAGTTTTGTCAAACAACAGCAAAACTTTCTTTAAATAACTGATCCTTAAAGTTTTCTGAGACCTGGGATAGCTCAACCTTAACCTTTCCAAGTATTGAGCTCAGATATCTACTTGAGTCAACCCAAAATAATTAAGTTTGATGCCTACTTCAGACAAATAACATAATTTGTCCAACTCATCCTTTAGAGTGAGAACAAAATTGTGGAATGCAAAATCAAATTACTCTAATTTCATGTTTCGTGTCTGGCAAAAAAAAAAAAGTTTGATATTTGAATGGCAGATGTTTGAGTGTCAAACTTCCCATGTGTAAATAGCTAAGACAAACCCAAATTAGACACAACTAGTTGCACTAACTCATCAAAAGAGGAAAAAATAGAGCCAAATTTGAATTTATTAGCATATAGTTTACAGAATTAACATGTAATTATTATTAATTTTTTAATTTTTGGAATCGCTTGAAACATCTGATTCTCTCAAGAAGTTTGAAACAACTTTTTTTCATAGAAATTCTCTGAAAAATTGTTCCGCTAGCAGGCATAAGGCCAGAGGGTAGTTTTAATCATAAGCAAGTATAATTAAATATTTCCTTTTTGGATTTTTAATTTGCTTTTATAATTACAATTATATTGCATTATATTAAGTGCGGGTCCAACCAAATTCATTCAAAAACTGATCTTTTTATGTGCTCAACTGAAGGATTAAGGCTTAATACGTTTGAGCACATGAAAATTTTTACCACTAAACTAGGCTTATAATAATTTTTAAAAATTATACCGAATGTAGTTAAAATTTTATCCTTCCGATATTGCCGGTAGAGAAAATCAGTTCGTAGAAGTAATTCATGTTGAATACAGTCTAAAATAACTACTTTAAATTAACTTCGGTATAATGAATTGCAATTGCTGTCGCTCGTAAGCTCACAAACTCGAAGTATACATGTAAATTACCAATACCTCCACGTTGTCAGTTGTCAGAAACTCACTGTAAATGCCACATCACATTTATGCATATTTTATTAAAATTTCGGACTACTCACATTTGTTTAAACAATTTTCGATGTTACTAATAATTCTTAACATCCAGAAATGACACGAAAAGAGAACAGGGATATCTGTGCACGTGAATGTGTTAGTCAGCTTTTTTACGATCATTAAAATTGAGCCTTGCGGCTACTTTATCTAAAACAAATAATCTTTCTAAACATTCACACCTGTAAGTGGTAATTGATTGCTGCATGGGTATAGAGTTTGTTGCTTTAAGAGACTCAAAGATATCAAGGATATGTCTGCTCTTATGCTTACCCCTAAATCTTCGCCTTTGCGGATTTTCCGAACGATATCCCCCCCTTTCTCGGCAAGATAAATTGCAGTTCTGATCAGTCTCTCCATCGATACTGTGTCTTCGCCCTCAAAGTACCTCTGAGAGAACTCCCCACTTCCGCCATCTGTGGATAAGTAATAGATTATTGCGACGAAAACAAGTCCTAGAACAACTATTCCGATAGGAGACAGCTTTATTCGAGCAGCTCCCATCGTGGTAAAGAAAGGAGAAGATTTGAAACTCTCGTCCACAAACATGAATGCTTTGTCTCTAATTTCAATTACAACCTCGATCTCATGGTAGATTAGCCTCAACCTCGAGAGGGTTTGAGCTGTTAGCACATGGTACTTTCACGTGATATCAAATCGTCAATGTGATTGGTCAATATTTGTGAAATTGACGAATGGGAGTTCAAAACTGAAGAAGTGAAACGTTGGAACGAATTTCGAACTAGGTGATCTATCATTCGTATGCCGTCTAGTCATTTTTTACGAGTTTAAAGCAGAAATTATCGTTTATTTGCCAAGAAAGCTATTGATCTCTTGTCATATTTGTAAAATAACTAGTTCTATTTTAAGTTAGTCGGACTATGGAAGATATAGCCAGGAAGAAATTTACATACGATCATGTATCTTCGTACAAGGCTCGCGGAAAAGTCAGAGCTTCAGATCGTAATTTTCGAGCTCAGCGTGCAAGTGAAAAACGTCACCTCTCCAGGATGGATGCAATCTCCAAACGAAGGAGAATGCCTCTATCTCCACTGGCTGATGAAAACGTGGTTGACAAGTGTACGAAAGCGGGAGAGAACGGTAAACATATAATTGTTGTGGAATTTGAATGAGCTCACAACTGAGAAGTTGCTGAAGTTCATCATAGTAACTGGTAAAGTAGTTGATATTGTAAAATTTAATGATAGCAATCCTGTTTCCTATCAATTTTTCAATCAGTCCAGTTGGAAATGATGCGAGGAGACCATTGAAAATTTCAAGGATGTGTGATAGATTACACCTATCAAAATACATACACGAAACCAACTGAAATTAAACTCCACCCCTTACAAATTTACCCACATTAGTGATTCTCCCTACTGTCTACTATACAATTGTTATGATGTTAGTTTGAAGAATTTGGTTTTTGATCAACTTATAATCCCCTTATTGCTTTTTTTCTTCATTCACATCACATCTTCTTGATAATGTATAGATGTTGTAACGTGAAATTCTGCCTAAGTCACGCATGGGAGTTTAAGGTCACCCTCTGTAATTGAGGCATTAGTTACAACATATAATTTTCCTCTTTAAGTTGATGAGCTTCAAGATGAAACTTCAAAACCACAGCTTAGCAGAAGAGAGCAGCTAATCAAGTGGCAAGAGGAGCGAAAACAAAAGAAAGCTTCTGAATCACAGAAAAGGAAATCTTTTGTTGTGCGTCACGTCAAACACCAAGAAGATGCTACTCTTTATTCCATCAGTTCTGGGAAGAAAGTGAACAGAGGGGTTACTCAACCAGTTAAACCTGACTCCAAGCCTGCTGCAAACAAATCCGACAAACAGGTCCCTAGGGCATCAGCTAGGATTGCCAAAAAGGAATCAAGTAAAGCAGCTAATTACAAAAGTAATATGAAGGTGGATCCCAAATCTAAAGATGCACATAATGATAAGCTAAAGGAGAAGGTTAGTTACTGCATAAGATGTAACAGGGTAATTTGGCTTTATCAACTGAGTTGATAATGTAAATTGGTCACCGTAAAGAGTTTCAAAGCTGACAGTTTGAGTGCAAGCCCTTTGTCAGACTGAATAGAGCACACACACACAATCCTCATTCCTCCATTCACTCTGACAAAGGGCTAACACCCAAAACATCAGCTTTGAATTTCTTTGTAATGGCCAATTTACATTATCAACTTAGTTGATAATGCCAAATTACCTTTTTATACTCTCCCACTGACGTAGCACCACAGTTTCTTAAGAAACTTACCCCTCTGTTCTACTGCATGGTATAGTTTTGTTTTGAATATTCATGTGGCACAGGGCTGGAATTTAACAGAAGCTACATGATGTAGGTGCCACAGGCCACAAACTTAAGACCTTAGCACCCTTGTTTTTTGAGACTAGAGATTTCAGGCTTAATGAGGGGTTACAGAAAAAAAAAGTACTGAGTGAGTAGATTCTTGTCTAAACTCATACGTGGTAGTCTAGGTAAATTTGTTCCAAGAGTTGGTTTTGAACTCCATGTGCATGATTGTTTGTATACAGAGGAATACATGTTGTGTGATATTCATAGGGTCTGAAAAAATGGGTGAGATCAACTTCTGCTGACTGACAATTCAGTTGGCAGAAGACCATCAACGTTAACTGTTTCACTCTGTGTATGTGTGTGAAATTTGAACATTTTTTTGTGATCAAGCTTTCACTAGTAATATACTGTATTCCTCCTGTGGTTGTACTTGTATCAGGCTAAATTTAGCTCCGACAAGACTGGTAGGGTCACAAGGCAAAGTGTTCAAATGAAATCATCTTCAACTGGCAAAAATGTTGCAGTCTCTCAGTCCAGCAAGAAAGGTAAGTAAATGTAGAATTGATTTTGAATTTCTTACCCTTGGAATCACCTGAAAAAAAGATCTATTTTTCTTTTACAAATGATATAAATTTATTTTATTTCATTTCTGGCACAGGAGAGCCAAAAAACCAAGTGAAAACAAGATCTCAAGCCAAGAAACTTCAAGAAAAATCAACAAGAAGTGTTAAGGATACCCAACAAGTTCCACTTGAAGAAACAACTCAGGAGTTTACAAAAATTGATTTACCAGCTCTGGAGAACATAAAGAATACTGTTTCATTTGGTAGAGGCAGCTCAGAAGGTGTGGATAGGAATGCAAAAAAGCCAGGACCAGATTTGGGGCCACCATCTCTTGCTCCCAAAGATTTTCAGTTCACTGCTCCAAGTGGCATCAACACCTTCACATACTTATCAAAAACATTCACGTTTCAGCCACTTAGCCCAAAGAGTGCTGCAGAATTTATATTTCCAACATCAGCGTCTTCTTTTTTTAGTCCCAACAAGGAGAAATCTACTGAAGAAATGCAGACAGAGAGCACAGCTTGGGAAGACCCTGTTGCACTTTGTCATATGAATAGTACACTAGATGAAAAAGAGAATACTGAACAACAGATGGCTGATTATGAAACGGAGAAATGTGAGGGATCTGGAAGTCAAGAAGGTACAGGTAGTAATGTAGATGAGAAAAAGGACACAGCATCTTGTCCAACAGATGCCAAAATTTCGTCCAGCCAAGGACAGTCTTCATTAGTTGAAGAAACAGATGATGGCAGCGATCTTGACACACAACATGATGCAGCATACTTTAGGAATCTTGTAGCAAAGGAGACTGACAGGTTGAATGAAATCTGTGCAAAATGGGAGAGGATTAATGCTGATGAACAAAGCCTCAGTGAGGAAGGTATGGCTTAGAATCTTTTACAGTCTCTTTAAGGTTTATTTCAAAACCAGTTGGTGATTCTCTGAAAATAAGTTCACTGAATGTTCCTTGATTTACCTACATTTGTATGTATTTAATGGTGGTATAAAAAGTTTGGTAAATAAAACTGTCACAAAAAAAATGTATCTTAATGCTTAGAAAAAGGGATGTAAATATCTACACCATTTTTTCATGCTTCATGGGAATAAGACAAAATGGTTGTTATGACTTAAAATATCTTAAATATCAGGAAAAAAGTTGCATTTTAGATCAAGCTTTTTCATTTTCTTCAGTGACTGGGCAAATAAGGACAGTAATTGGCCAAGCCCAGCTGTTAATTGATCAGAGGTTCTGTCAGTTTTCAGGCCTCATAGATATGAGTGAGGTAAGTTTATTAGTTTATACCCCCTCATTTGCACTGTATCAGAACAAGGTTCCTCTACTCTTTAACTCCCATGATCTAATTGTTATTCTCCCCTCCAGCTGCTACACATTTCCTTGTAAATTAGTGATGAGAATTTGGAGTTAGATCAAGATAGAAACTTTAACTTGATTAGTTTGAGTATTCTTATTGCCTGTTTTCTGGATAATGTGTGGATTTTGTAGGGAGAAGTTACATGCTAAGCTTTTCTGGGAGTTAAAGGGTTAAGACTTGCAACAAATTAATTTTTTTGTCTTTCTGGCTCAGGGGTAGAGCATCGAAGCATGGAATCTGAAGGTCTGAGGTTGGATTCCTCATGGAAACTCAGAATTTTTTCTTTGTCCCACACTTGTGATAAGATAAAAAACATCCTTCTCTAAATTAAACCTTATTTGAACTCAAGGGTTGTGCTGTAGGAACTTTTTCATTTTTAAAACACGTCTTACACTTGTCTCCTACAGTGAAGTGTTCAAGGGAAATTTTGACAGCATATGTTCCCCTTATACACACTGGATGTGCCTGCCTTCAATGCAGATGCCATCATTGTGATTTAGGGTTAGGGTTGGATTTACAAACACCACTTCATCATTCACGACACATGTTAAACTTATGTATGTACAAAGTAGGTACTACATGTAATTTCTTCTAGCTTGTAAAAAGTTAAGTTTAAATGCCAAACTTTTGTTTTTGTAGGACAAAAATGCAGAAAAGCAAGCCACTGCCTCTGACCTTCAAGGTTTCTGGGAAATGATTTATTTTCAGGTAGAGAAATGAATCTGAATTAACTTTTCATTTCTAAATACTGTTTGTGAGAGAACATATTTGATGTTTTTCTGCTTCCTTGTTAACCTTTCAGGTTGAAGATGTGAATGCTAAGTTTGATGCACTGGAGAAGTTAAAGGAAAACAACTGGAAAGAAGAAGAAAAGAAGACAAAGAAATCCTTGAAGAAGACTAAAGCAAAGGTAGATTTTTATACCCAGGTAGCACGTATGAAAATTTAAGTTTTCTTGTGCTATAAGGGTCATTTACTTGTAAAGAATTGTTGTATAAAGGTGGTGCAATGTTTGATATTTGATGTCCCAGTTGTAGGCACTCTTTATGTGCATAATTGTGCACATGAAAAAAATATGTGCTCCTGATTGGATGAAAAATAGTGCATTTTTTGTGGAACACCAGGGCAAAGTTGTAAACATGAGTGCAAATCACAAAAATAGCTTGTGAGGTGTCAAAATTCTGTCTGTCTTGACTTCCTGTGATGTTTTTTCGGGTAAATTTTTCATAAGTAATTCCATGATTTCAGGCACAATTTGGTGTAAATAAGCACAAGTAAATTTTACAAAGACTACAAATTGCACTCCCCCATGGGTATGCAATTTTGCTGTCTTGGAAAATTTACTTGTGTTTATTTACATTACCTATACTAACTGCACTTACAGGCCAGTTAGGGTTACCTCTAACATCAGAATTCAGTATGGAAGTTCTCCACTCTGTTCTCTCTATTTTCCTTTGATATTTGCAAGGAGAATTTGTCTTACCATCAAGAGCTTCTTGAGTTGGTAACCATTCCCTCTATTCTTTTGACCTAATTGTGTGATTCAGGGATGATAGTTATACTATTTAGAGAAATAAGATGCTTATCATCTCTAGGGATTAATAAAGTATTTGCTCATTGGAATTATGTTTTCGGGTGACATTAATTTTGATTTGGTACCATAGAAACCATCCGAAAATGCTGACGCTAAACCTAACAACAAAGCGGCTGCTGCAAGAAACAGAATTCAAGAAATGAGATTGGCAATGAAGGCAAAGATGGCTGAAGAAAAAGAGAAGTTAAGAGCCGAAAAAAGACATCATCAGGTAAGTGTTTTAACTGTTTTCTTTGTGTTGCTGCATATGTATGGCTATCATTAGGGAACAACAAACAGAGGTTCCTCGCGCGAGAAACGCGACGGATTCCCACGCGTGTGCGTACTTGCCTAAAGTGAATGACGAGAAGCATTTTCTCAGAGGAACTACACCAAAGAAAGTAACCAACTCCTGTTACAGATTGAGATGGAAAGTCTGAGAGAGAAAATTGATTGAGGTTGCGTCTGATGGCAAACAGCAACATAATGAATCCTTATTTCAATCAATTCCATGCAAAACGGCTGTATTTGAAGTCGCATTTTTTTTTCCGGTCCCATTCTGCTTGTCAAATTGTCAGCTTTGCTTTTGTTTTCATCCAATCACAGGAGGAGGCTTTCGTTACTATTCTAACACCTGTGAAGAAGTGTAAGAAAAACGGTAAGTTGCTTGACGTAGACAAATATCTCTCTTTTACGTTTTATAACTTTGCAAATGGATTCAACCTTGCACACGTCAGGTGACCTAAGCCCAAACTTATCCTGGTTTCAACTTCATGCGAACAACCCAGAAAAGCGCTGAACGCCTGATGGGATACTGGTCTCCGATTGGTTTAAAACCCTTGCGTTTCCTAAGTCACTCCTCCTTCTAAGCATACGTTAGTTTCTTTCCCAGGGTCTTCTTTCGTCCTTCAAGAAGAAAAGAGAGAGGGTCGTGGTCCTTGCCCTGACACCTGACTGGAAATCCCTTAGGGACAAGCTTGAGAATGAGTGTTTGAGGGAAGGGGAGCCACCGTTGAGAATGATTGTCTTACCCAAGAACACAACGCACCGGCCAGAGTTAAGCGCGCCTACTATCCAGTTTCAACCATGGTAGTTGATAACCAAAAGAATACTTTACTGGCAATTTAAATTGACAAATGTCTTATTGTTTGGCGTGCACTTTAAATTTTATTGCGTCTTGACCCTATTCAAATGTGTTGCAGATGGTAGCGAGGAGGTAGTATTGACACCAGTGCGCCGATCCATTCGTAAGACGCCACAGTTACGTGTTATGGCTGGTAACAACACACCCGTGATAGTGACCACACCTATGATTATCAGTGAAGACAGTCCAGGGCTAAGACTTACTCCAGACAATGGCATTCAAGCCAGCGAAATGGTTGTTACAGGAAGTAGAATGAAACTTGAAGAACCAAACCAGGAAGACGTGTGTGAAATGGAAAGCAAACAACAAGAAGGTAAAATTCATTGCGATCTCGAACAAGTGAAACCAGAAGTTTTGAAATCTGCTCGTAAGACTGCAGAAGACAAACCTCGAAAGACTCCGGGAAAAGTCACCTTTCAATCGCCTGGTCAAGAAAGCACGCCTGCATATGCAGCTCACGAAGGAGGTAGTACTCCGACAGAGACCGCTGTTGAAGATAATCCAGACCTAGTCGAGAGCAAAGCCAAGAGGTCAACTCCGCGCTGTTTCTCGGCGCGTAAATGCCGCAGTCGCTCAGGAACACCCTATTACCAGCAGAGGCCTCGACGAAGAGTTTCTACTGTCGACGAGAATGTTGCACACGGGACAGAAAGTGCAGAATGTAGCTCATCAGAATCTGACGCCGAAGCCAAACCTAAAGAGCAGTGCCCTGGGTCGGGATTGAGAAGGTCATTGCGAAGGACGCCCTCTAAATACCGAGATTCGGCGCCTTTAGAGGCCGAAGCTGTAGGAAAGGTAAGGCTTTAAGTTTTATATATCAGCAATTTCTGATCGGGTACCAAAGTTGATCTGGGATAGCTTTGTTTTTGCTTTACTTTGTCATGTGATTGGTCCAACAAAACTGGCGCCATCCTCTTAACCAATTAGATTCAGAACTACTTACAATCGTCACGTGGCTGTATGCAGGTGTGTGGTGTGATTAAATTGTCTTTTATTAAACGACACGCAGCCAGAATGCCCTCTAAAAGCAGTAACACGGGTATGTGGCGGAGAAAGCAAGCATTGCTCAAGGGTGTAAACAGTTAATCAACTGAAACCATAAGTATAAAAGGATATCCTTCAGGAGGAATCCACTAGCTTCACATAATTCGACAAAAAAATTTAGATTACTTTCACTGCGTATTCCTATTGAGCGACTTCATGGTGAGTTCATGCTAAGGCTAATTTGTGTCAATTATCGCAAGGATTAATTAATCTGAAGAAAGAGTCGTAATTCCGTCGAACAGAATTTGCTTTTTATTTCCTTACCTTTTAAGTGATGATATTTTAGAATCCTTACATGTTTCCTGTTTTCTCCATTTCTGAGCAGACTCCGGAACAAATTTCCGTGAAACTGTTCCAAGCAACGGAGGAGCCTTCTACATGTGACTTGCCCAAAAATGTGAGTTGGCCGGAAATTATGATTCATTACTATTCAAATAGAGAACTTAGATCTTCGTGGAAAAAAAAAAAAAACAAGCCTGGCTAGAAACAGGAGAGTACAATTTCACTGTGCGGAGGCCATTCTGTAAACGAAGGTTTTTTAACTTTCGGCAGAATAGTATGCGTCAGGTTTGTATCAAGAGCGCATTCCTTATAATTAACGTTTTAGGTAGTTTACTGATGATTTCCTTGCTCCTATAAGATCTAAGCGCTTGCCAATTATTTTCGTGTGATTTGTATTTATTTATTTCGTTCTGTACTCTTTTTCATACCTCGTTTGTGTTTTTTGTTAAGTTTTCAACCTACCAATATTGCTGCAATTTAATAAACAGTATTATGGAGTTGGAAAGTTATCGTTTTTTTGCTATTACAGCCTCTTTCTCTTTTTGTGTACACAACCTTCACTTTAGCCACTTAATAGAGAAGGGTTATGGTAAAGTCTAAAACATGTGATCTCGATCCAAAGGGTCAAGAACCAGATGCATTCTGTAGATATCTGTGCCCTTCCTCGTCGGATGAAGAAGACTGCGAGAAGAAACCTGTGGACTCAGTGCCTGTGGATGGTAAGTTGGAGGCCATTGGTTGATTGTCGACCAATAAGATTGTAAGATAAATTACACTTCCAGTTGTAGAAGGAACGAAAGCACGAACGGAGGGAAGCAAGAACGGGCAGCAGTCACTGTCAATGTTCTGAGGCTAAAAGTAAGTCTCAGTCTGCAAAATAAGCTTCCTACTTGGTTTATTTTTTTATATGTTGTCTTTTAGAGATCGTGTTTGCTAACAAGGACCCCAAATTGGAAGGCACCGCTGTCGGCGCAGATGTCAACATCACTCCGCCAGACGAACCCGGCACCTTTCTCAAGCCTTCAATCACTAAAAGTGAACCCAAGACAGGCAGGACACCCATACACATCCTCAGGTATCTCTCAGACATGGACACACCATCTCCAAACTCCCGCCAAATTACTCCCATGCCGAAGACCACGATATATGTATCTCCCTCTAAGAACAGCAAGACTCCTGCACTTGGAGACAGCTTAGGGATGATGTCACCGGAACACGTGGTGCGACGATTTCCTGCCAATAATGATGGTTCGCCGCTCGTTACGCTGGCCGCAGGGGCTGGAAAAGAAGGCTCACGCGCCGTGACGCCATGCGGTCAGTTGGCTGTGTTTAGTCTTGACTCTCCAGGTAAGAGTGAGAAAAGACGAGACTCCGTCTTCTTTGCTTCCGTGTCGACCTCTGTGGCCGGGGCTGTGGATAACCTGATGTCCTTCTCGCCAGTTGTAGAGTCAAATGAATCAGGTACGTGTTGTCTCATATCAATAAGTTTCTGTTTGTCTGTTTGTCTGCTTTTTTGTGGGAAATTAAAGACCGAAACATTTATTTCGGACCAACAGATTTCCTCTTTTCTGTCCCTCACTGTGATTTGACCGGTTCGCCCAAAGCAAACAGGTCTAATTTATGCATCAAGTTTGCCAAATTTTTCCATTGGAGCGGTTGGTCTTACCGGTAACTCCTGTGCAACAATGTAGATTTCTAAAGAAATTTAATGGCTTATTCGGCTGGTTCTGATTTTAGTAAGCACCGTAACCTTCACATTATTTTCCTTTTCATTTCCAGATTAATGGACTCTTCCAAATTTGTGATACTTATGCGAGCAGAATCACCTCGTAGAGAGATACTTCACTCGTGGAAGTAATTTTCCGATTGTGATGCAATTTTTTCGCACTAGAACAGTTACAAAAATAGTTTTGAGATTAATTATCTGATTTAAGTGTTCTAAATTTTTGAAAAAAAGCAGTCGTCGCAAAGACTTTTCAGGAAGACAAACAATCCAAGAAGGCAGACAATCGAAGACCGCTCCGTTTGTACTTTTACATTTGTGACATAATATATATTTTTGAGATATACATTCAATTCGAGAGTAGTTCTTTTAACTTTTGGGCGGTTGAACTGTCCTTTTACAAGTGATTTACTTTATTTTGGGAACAAAATGTGATGGCGATTGGAACGCTTTGACGGAAAATATTTCTCAAAATCCTTTCTTCGAACTGTTGATTCCACTTGTTCTGATGATAAGGTTTTACTTGGTGTAAAAATGGCGCCTTGCCATTTCAAGCGAACCGTAATTTTGCTCTACAATTGAGTGGAACATCTTTATTTTTACCTTTACCGTTATGCGTGTAAATAATAAACATTTATAGGATTTTGTTGGGTCTGCCTATTTTTGATGCTTTTGTCATCAAGGCTTTCAGATGACGTCAGGGACCTCTATTGTAACAACGCATGTGTAGAACCGTGAATGCGCTTGCTAACCGTAATTAAATATAAAATTGCTAGATTACAAAGGGAGTTTATACCAATTTTTCCTCCACTTCATCAGACAGCGATAAATCGTTCATTGCGTAACTGCATTCACGACTTAAAAACTTAGGTGGGGAAGTGACTCATACGCTGAAGCTTAACCCGGTTTCGATATGTCAAGAAACCAGAGGTCCTGCAACTCCTTCTAGATGTAGATCTGATTCGTGCAAGGGATTCTGGCTCGAAAATCAATCTGCATATCGAGATGCCAAAGCAGAGCTCGGGGGGACACCCTCTCCCCTAGCATGCAGTGCAAGCGTCTTATTAGAGCGAGGTAGTGTTCCAAAGTTTGATTCAGGGTTGGGAAAGGCGAGTAAGTTTTATTTCCATAAATCTTCTTTTGACCGTCGTTCGCCTCCTTTGATTCAAAATGTTTTCCTCTCCTTACCCCTCTGCCGCTGTAAAAGTCATTGCCCCCTTTCTTTAGGAGCTTGCAACCAGACGTAAGCCCGTCGCTATATCGTTTCCTTGAATTTATTTGGTTAGGTTTCATTTTCGCGCCAAGGTCGATGGGCTGTCAAATTTTAACCCCAGTGCCAAAATTGGTTAACCTTTCCCCAGATCTTCCACAACGTAGACAAAATAAGTTGTAAGTCAGCAATAAAATTTGACGAACCTCTTCCCCAAACAAGTAAATAAATACAGTAAGTAAACCAATCGTTCACAACGAAAAAATAACAGCCCATGGCCCAATCAAATCAAACTAGGTATCGTGCACCGCCTCCCAAATGCGCACGCAATATTTGAAGCAGCGTGGGAGAAAAGAGTAGCGTTTGTGAAGTTTCAAAAATTGTCACAACCTCTGCGTTTCGGAACTACTGCTTCTTCAACAGCTAGGTTTTGAATTGATTGTACTCTTTTAATACGCTCGGGGTCCTTTTTCACCGCTTGAGTCTGCTGCGACTGCTCTTCCTCGATAGCTTCTCCGTAGTCTATCGAGCGCATTTAACAGCCATTTGAGCAAACTGATCGTGTCTGCTATTACGTTGCAAATAGTTACAATATATTTTTTTTATCTCTAATTACCGTACATATTCAGATTCTTAAGGCTTAAGCGAGACTAATCAAATAGAAAAGCGAAAGATAAAGATCCTGTTTGTTGCCGTGATTCACGACGGTGACTTCCTTTTCCGTGGCATAAACATTGTGCTCCTAATTTTCTGTAGTCCAAGCACGTCTATATTGTATTCCTTCCGCAGAAAATTGTCAGACTCGCTTTTCCAAAAAAATCCGTTAAGAGTTTCTTTAAAATGTTTTGCTATCAAAACAGAAGAATTCTTCTTTCCACAGTCTTTCGACACATTGGACATTCTTGCATTCGGTCTCCACACAGTTGACATGCGCCGTGACCACATAAGAATATAAGGTTTTTCTTTCGATCCATGCAAACAGGACACAGCGTCTTAGGAGAAAAATAATTAAATAGATAAATAAATTAAAAAACAAGCAGCGATTAGAATTTACATGCGTAGATTTACCAGAAATATGCGAAACAAACAAGACGCAGTCAATCTCTTTTCTGGAGCTTTCGTTATCCATGTTCTGCGCAAAAGATGTCGGAAGCTCCGGAAAAACCAAAATGTTTCTAACATCTGAATGACTGGCAGAACAGACAGCATGCAAATACAAAAGAAAACAAGCGTCTGCGAAAACTTTTAACGGTTTGAATCAGATCCTTGAGACCAATGCTGCTGACCAAAAGGATCGCGCTTCTAGGAGAGATTGATTCGCAACCCGTACCAAGCGCGGGAAAAGTCACGTGGGTCAGATCACGCGCCTGATCGAAGTTATATTCATCTATGTGATTGGCTGATAATCGAAGCAGAAAATTACAAATCACCTGTTCTTTCATGTCTTGGAGTTGTTGCTGCAATTGAGTGAATTCTTGTTGATTAATCTCAGGTTTACCACTTGATTTTGTTTGTGTCGCGGGTGCGGCTACAGCAAAACAAAAAAGAACACAGTTAAGAAAAAAGAACATTTGTAAGATCATCCTATAGAGAAGAAGAGTAGATGGTCAATATTGAGAAAGCGGAAAAATGGTCAAAAGAATGGGAGGATCGAGGGACACATAAAAAGGAGAATATTTTCATGATAAGACATTGAGGAATCTAAAAGCAGAGATCGACACTAAACAGAACTTAAGTTTTAAATTTTTGTAGTATCCTTTGACCGGACATACCAGCCTATTCCAGCTACCTGGAAGGTGATCCTAATCACGCAAGTATTACGACCTTAGCAAGATTCATCTCCCATGTAAATTCTGATTTTACGTTTTACGGGTCTCTATCTTTCTATTTTCAATGGATACCACAACGCTTAGATCACCAGTTTGACCCAACGTGTTCTCCCTGGATTATCGAACACGGTTATTTACTTTGCACAACACTCCATTAAGATGAACAGCAAACTGAACAACTGTACCAACCTTTTCCACCACAGCACACAATGAACGGTATAGACTCTTCGATTTGGTTTCGGCATTGCACACATTTCTTCATCAATACAGCACAATCTAAAGAAACAATTACATTACATCAAAAAGAGCAGCTTCAAATACGTTTGTCTTTTGTCAACTGGGTGAAAAACTTGGCGTATGAAAGGATCCCTAAAATAGCATCAGGGGTTCACATTTTATAAAATGTTACCGGAAAGGTTAGTTGCACATTAAGCTTTCTAGAGTCTTTCTGCGCAGGACTCGGGACAATATTGCCCCTACAGAGAAGGAAATACGATATATAACCATTTTCAGCCTTAACGACAAGAAGAGACAAGCATTCCAATGTAAAAAAAAATTATAATAATAATAATAAAATAATACTCACTTTCACAGGCCACCATGTGTCCACAGGGTTTAAACAGCGCTCTTGCAACCTTTTCTGAACAGACGAGACACTCTTCGATCTAAAATGACACGGCAAGTAACAAAGTATTACAAGAGCACGGGAAAGTCTTAGGACGCTTTTCCCTTGAGTGTCGTAAGACTAAATCTAAGTAATCACCACGGCCAACCAGAATACACAAAGAATAGTAAATGAGAACTTAAAGTAGAAAAAAACCAAGCAAACTGCCTAAAGCGCGGGAAAACGCGGGTTTCTCAGACGCAGTAGGTATCACTGTTGGATCTGATTGGTCGAGAGGATGACTCGTGATTTGTAGACCATTCACATAGCCAATAAAACAAACCCAATCTTCAATTCCTGATTACCACCATCTTTCTCTCAGTCATGTACAAGTAGCGCCACGTCATTGCGTGACATCGACGGCATTCTCTCAATGCAACGCTAGCGTGACAAACCAGACAGCGAAGTTTGTAGATACCTTAGTTCTTGACTGCACAGTCTCCTTACACATAAGACACTTCTTCACACGCGGAGAACACAGCGAACAAGTAGCCACGTGACCACACGGCCCGAACAGCATGTCACGCTTCATGTCTGAACACACCATACATTCGTCTAGTCCTTCGTTCTCATCGACGTCCGCCAGTATGGTAGCGTTTGCATTGTTCTTTTGATTGCTACTGTTAAAAATGATGATAGATAAAAGAATGAAAAACGACTTTGTCTAAGAAATGACTCGTTCCCTTGAAAAAAAATAAACAAAAAACCAAGTTCCCATTCTTTAGGTGTTTGTTTCGTTAGACCACTCATGCTCCATATTTTGGTTCCGTTCTTACCTGGACCGTTCTTTATGACATTTAGCCAAAGCTTTGCAGAGATGAGGATCAGGACAGAGATCCAAAGGAGTTTGTCCCTTTTTGTTCTTAACATTCAGATCGGCTCCATTAGCGGCCAGGAAGAGGGCGATTGATGCACTGCTCTTTTTGTCGGCACCTTGTGTTCCCAAACCCATAAGAAGCTAGAAATGGAAAAGAAATAATTTTTCATTACTTCCGTCACACGATGTACAAATACAGTAGTACATGTCGAATATCTATTTATTTAGAGTAACACCTCCTCGTCTACTTCCCCCGAAAGGCCAAATGGTCAGCTCCGAATCGGCAAATTTTCCAAATACCACCGATGGATCTAATCATTCCATACAAAACCTGAGAAGCTAATAAATAATTTGCTCTCGTTAACTTTCGCACAAACTTCGTGCTCGCCGAAAAGAATCAAGAAAAGATCACTTGACCTCAAAAAAAAATCTAAATTTCCTTTCCCATATTTAGGAATATACCTCCAGTATCACTGTGTTACTAATTCAAATCAGCCTTTTTGACCTTCCCATACTAAAAAAGCACCGTGGTGATTGCTGAAGAAGCTTTAACAGCCTGTTTCATGGGCAAGATGAGACAAGACTGCAATGCAATGTTGAACCCTGTCTAAAAATAAATTGAAGAAATTTAAAAAAATAGAACTTTTGGAAAGAGCGTTCAGATTTTTTGAAAAAGTATTCTTTGAGGTCCTCATAAGCTAAGCCTCCATGTAGCAGGAAAAATTACACGTGTTACCTTGCCGACATCTTGCATATCCTGTAGCTGTCGTAGTTGTGACAGGGTGTGGTGTCTGAGGGACTCATGGAGGGGAGTGTCGCCGTCCTTGTCTTGGACATCCAACTTGGCACTTTCACGTACAAGAAGCTATCGTAAACAAAAGGCGTAGTAAAAATTAACCTGGCTTCCCGGTTACGTTGAAGTTGTAGGGAAATCCACACAAAAAGGTGAGTTATGAAGTGTCAGAGTGCCAAATATGGAACAGAAAAGATTGGCCAATAAACGAAATAAGTTATGGTTTGACGCGCAGGTGATGTAACAATCAAGAAAAGACCTTCGCGAGTAAGCTACGATGAGAGAAATTGCAGAAATGAAGCATGAAAAATTTTTAACAAGTCATTGGAGACTGAGGGAAAATGCAGTAGTACTGAAGTCTATATTGTAAAATACATAAATTTGTACATGATACGGAAATATGACGAAGTTAATAAATTAACACCGACTCTTCTCACTGCGAACCAAAAGTCAACTGGTCGATATGATCCCCATTGTTAGTTAAATGACACTTACATAACCTTATTTTCAAACCACTGAGTACAACAAAATAAAAAAGAACAAATACATATAAACAGATGGCCTATCGCACGTTAGTTTCGTCCACTTGTTCTGGCCTTTTTCTCTCCCCTTCGATTTCCGTTTTAAAGAAAAAAGACAATACTTAACTCAACTGCGATAAGTTTAGTTTTATTTCGTACTTACTCTGACAATCTGCGTATGCTGCCTTTCCACAGCCAAGTGGAGCGGCGTTTGAAGGTTCGTATTCTGAATATCTTTGTTTGCTTTTGCCTACAAACATAAAGAAAGGAAAATAGACTTAACCTTTGCTAAATAATTGGTACTTGTGAATGCCTGGAAACACCCAACGCCGAGTAATACTTACTTAAACCGTTGACCCGTGAGAGTGATTAGCATCTAATTTCTCCTTACAGTACCACCCCTCAATCACATATTCAAGTCACGAGAATAGAAAGAAATTATCGCCAACTCAAGAACCTCTTGGTTGTTAAACAAACTCTCCTTGTACTTGTAAGTACCATAGGAAATGTACGCCTCTCTCTCACAGATTTTCGTACCACAGGTCACTGTAGCAAGTTGTATAGCACTAGCCCTCAGGGCTAAAGAACCCTAGTCGAGGAAAGTGCGGTTAGGAATATCGGCCTGCTTATGGTGCCTGTTACCGTTATACCACCTAATCCGTCAAAAACTAAGCACAACAGGTAATTGTAAACAGTTGTATATCTAAACAAAGAGAGAAATAATCTGACTCCCCACGAGGATATCGAATCCCACGCCTTTAGATGCTCACTTACTGAGCTACAGTGACCAATGACAGGCATTCTGTATACTGCGGGGATCAGCAATTCCTATAGCTTAATGTTAGTAAATTGAGGACTATTTTAAATCAAGAAAATATAAACCGAACGAACCTGTTTGACAAGCAGCTCGGCGACTTCCACGTGATTGTTGAGTGCGGCCAGATGAAGAGCCGTGTACCCATCATCCTTCTTCTCATTGACAATCCATGGACGTGGTAGCTTGGTGAGGAGGATACGCATTGCACTACAAACATTTAAAATTAAGAATAAACACGAGGAACACATAACAAGTAGGTTCATTTTAAGTTGTCCCAGGATCTTCTGCAGGAAGAGGTTTGTAGCTGGGAAAATGCGGTTTAAACTGTAAAGTTCGTCGTCTAATGTCGATCGTCTTTGTTCTTCTCAGGTATTTAATCCTTTAATCCCCAACATCTGTTTGATAATTCTCCCCTCCAGCTCCTACACATTTCTTTACAAATTAATTACGAGAATTTTGTGTTAGATCAAGATAACAACTTCTACCCAACAAGTTTGAGTGTTCTCATTACCAGCATTTTACAGCAAGTAGAGTGTTCTCTGTTTGCTGTGTAATGTACAGTATGCATATTATAGGGAGAAGTTGAATGTTAAACACTTCTGGAAGCTACGCGGTTAAATAAACATCACATGTCTTGTCGCAGGGGTACTCTCACTTGTGGTCAAAATTTTCGTTTTTGTACGTTGAGAAAGCCCGAGACATGTTGAATTTACCCTGGGCACACCACTACTTTTCCGCGCTTGCCCCCCGCCTGCCCACTTCACGTTCTCATTGGTTAATCGCACTAGCTGCTACGCAGCGATTGGCTCTAGATAAAGCCATTTCAGTTTACCTTGGGTTCCCACGTAGGGCAGCATGGTGCAGAGCATTGAAGCCATTATTATTAGCCACTGTCACGTCAGCGTTAGCTTCTAAAAGCATCGTGACCATATCGTCACGCTTTTTAGAGATGGCATCGTGTAACGGCGTGTCTCCTTCGGTATCCTAACGTTGAAGAAAATTTAAAAGTTTCAGAAAAAGCTGGCTTATTAGATACTATAGATAATTTAATTTAAATTGAACAATAAAATGAAACTCTATGCCAACAATTAGTGTTTGACAGAAATATTTTTTAAAGAGTAGTTCACGTTACCCGAGAGACGCTTCAAATTTCAGAGTTCTAAACGCGTTTTACACTGGAATTAAGTTACAGTCGCTTTATCAAGATCACAATTTGTCACCACAAAAAGATTTAACAGTTTCGTTTCACTATCTACTTCCATTCTACTTCTATCAACAACTACGCTAAGTAATTAATTGTTTTACAAAGGGCTTTGAATACTATGGCTCATGTAATATGAGAACATCAAAACTTCCTTCACCTGCAGGCTGGGGTGACACTCTAAAGCAAGAAGACTCTTCACCACCCCTGTGTGTCCTTTATTGACAGCCACATGTAGGGGTGACTGACGGCGTTTATTTCGCGCGTTCATGTCACTTCCGGCTCGGACCAGCTGCTCCACGACTGCCGCCTCATCTCCAAACGCCGCGTGGTGGATAGCACGGTCACCATCTTTGTCCTGACATTGACAAGAAAAATCATTTAACCCTTTAACTCCTATGAGTGGCCAAGACAGAATTTCCCCTTACAATATCTAAACAATATCAAACAGAAAAGTGTAAAGAATGAAGAAACATATCTATAATGGAACAAGTAATTGATCTAATACCAATTCTCCCAGGTATCATCATAAGAATCAAACGGCAGACAGTAAGGAGAATTACTAGTGAGATCTTGGGAGTAAAAGGTTTAAGCCTTTTCTCCCAGGTATCCACATTCATATTCTCCATACTATTCTTCATATATTCCTACGGTACTGACAAGGAGAATTTGTTTACCAATCAAGAGCTCCTCAAGCCGGCGATCATTTCCTTTATTCTCATGACCTTAATGCTTGATTCAGCAGGATAATTTTGGGAGAAAATAGATGCTAGTCATTTTCAGGGGCCGAAGGGTTCACCATTAAGTAAAAAAAAGCGATGGTTATCGCAATGATTTAGATATCAAATCTTCTTTAGACCACAACAGAGCTGACGTTACAGAAAGTTGTTTTTCTCGTCTTCTTCTCATGAATAAATACAAGAAAGAGAGATGGTAAAGTTTGAGCTCGATAATCGTTTTCTCCTCTTGACGAAAAACATCTCATTGTTAATGATCTCTCTTACTCTGTCTACTCACACGAAACTTGACATTAATTCAGATACATTTACATTGAATTTACCTCGGCCTCCAGGTCCACATCAAATCTTATGAGAACTCTGACTGTATCCTCGTGACCATTCTGACTAGCAGCTTGGAGTGCTGTGTGCCCAGCAAATACGCCATTAACCTGATCATAAGCCACAAAGAGGGCATTAGACAATAACGGCAAGATCGACATCAAATATCTTACGAGAGAAAAAAAACAAGACCCAACAGGCAAGTGGCCGAGAAATTAGAAAACAAACAGCTGTGAGATATTGCCTTTGCGTGCTAACCTTCTCATGTACGTACCCTTTTTAAATTTAAAAGTCCTTAGATCTAATCAACAAAGAAATTTATGTGAATACGAAAGCGATCTTCGCATTAATGAAGACTACTATAGCAGTAGTGAAAATATGGCCTGAAAAAAAAAATAAGGCCTATACAGGATTTAAACCTATGACCACAGCGATACCGGTGCAGTGCTCTACCAACTGGGCTAAAAAGCCAACTGAGAGCTGATTACTGTTGGTTCCAAATAAACCCTTGAAGTGATGAATAAATGACAGTGTACTTTTTTGGATAAAAAACTCAGACATCAACCCTCTGTCCTCCAATCACCCAAGATCAACCATTTGATATTGGAAAGTTTAAAAGGTTCTTACATTGGCATCCTCTTTGAGCAGAAGCTCTTCAACTCTTTGAGAGTCCCCATTGGCGGCAGCCTTGACTAGTTCCTCTACCGCATCGCCCGGTACATGTGTCTCAAACAGCTTCTTCAAAAGGGCTGATAACCTCTCAGCTACAAGATGAAGAGAATTTTAAACCCTAAGTGCCATGAACATTGATCACACACAGTTATCTACAAACTTGCATAACAGCCAACAATTTCTGGAGTTGATTTACATTCTAGTCAACCATATACATCCTTTATCATACCCTATAGAGCAGTTTTCAATTGAAATGAAAACCAAAGTAATCATAAACACCAATCATAACAACGGTTTACATCATCATTAGACAATGAGCACTCAAAGTAAAATATGCAAATTACCAGTGAGGTAGGAAATGACAAAGCGACCAGGAAATGACAAAGTGATTGGTTTAAATTTTTGTTTTGCTTCTGATTGGTTTGGAGGATGGTGCAAGTTCTTTGGACCAATCACAGAGTAATGCAAAGCCAAAGAAATCCCGGATGACACTCAATTGCAATTTGCTCTGCCTTTTAGCAAAAATTAGAATTAAAATTTTGGTTTCTCTTTCTCCTTTAGATAACTTTTGTTACAGAAGTGTAAATTTATGTGTTAGGAAATTAGGTTTGGGTTCCTATCCATAAAAAGGCATTTTTGCAGATCACAAGAAGAAACACACATTACCACTAACACATGCAATGAGCCCTTTCACTACCATGAGTGACCAAAACAGAATTTCTCCTCACAATTTCATTACAATATCAAGCAAACAAGTGATGAGAATAAAGAAAAATATCAATTAGGAGATTAACAAGTTGATCCAATACCAAATTCTCTGAATTAACATCATAAGCAGTGTATGGAAACAGTTAGGAGAATTAGAGAATTACTATTGAGATCTTGGGGGTGAAAGAGTTAATACCTCCAGCTGATGCCCCCAGGGAAGAAGAGTCAGTTGTAGATGCCACTTTTGTAACAAGTATTGGATTATAGGTCCACGATGTTCCACAGATCTCTACCTACAAAACAACAAAAAACACAGTTCAATAAAAATCTTTATGCTGGTAGCTAAAACCTTTCTGCTACCTCCCCCCCCCTTCCCCAAATTTTCAAATCAATATGACTATACTTTACTTCAAAAGGTTCAGAGTGAAACTTTACAACAAGTCCACTAGAAAAAAAAAACTTATAGATATGGTTTGAGTTAGCCTCTTCAAGACTACATAATACACAGCACATGTACCTGGTGCACATCATACTTGTAATGAATAACTGCTTTCAAAGCATAAAGTAAGTTAAGAGTAACACCAACAATATCTTGCAAGTTTATGTAATTTAGATGCCATATTCAGGCACAAGTTCCTCCCGAGCATTTTGTCTAGTCAGTGAGCAGAACCCATCTAAAAAAATTAGCAGGAGAAGCAAGCTTACTGAGTGACTTTTGAGAGCAAACTGTCCTAACAAGAATATGGCACAGAGATTTACAGCAGTTTTTAAGTGATTGTTGAAAAAAACAAAACCAAAGTAATCACAATTAACAAAAAGAATAATGACAAACGCCATTGTTAACCAATGGGAACTCAGTGGTTTCAGTTTTGATTAAATTTGAATTTTCTTGACTGGTTGAGATGGTGGTGCAAGTTTTCTGGCCCAATCCCAGAGCAAAGTAAAGGGAAACCAAAGCAAATCAGGATCACTTTCAATATTCAATTGACAGCTGCTCTCACGAAACCATATCCAAGGTCAATGGTTAACCATTACACTTCTAACTTTAGAGCAATTCACTTTAAAAAGGTTGGAGGTAACACAGTAACTAACCTTCAAGTCATTGTCATGGTAAATCTGCTGCACTCTGCCAACCTTGCCAAGAGTCTGGAAGGTGAAACAGAGAGATTCAGTATGATTAATGAAATGTTGCTTGAGTTTGTCTAATATCACCAAACAATGCAAGATGCCCCCATACAAATGACAATTTTACCAATATTAATGAACCAAGTCACAAATGAAAGTCAGGTGCCCAAGGGGTCTAGGGGGCTGCAACACCAGTTGCACCCCTAGGTACTAGAACACTTGACTGGCCTGCCCAACAAGCAATCCAGCCACAAGCCCCCAGCACCAAGCCCCATGAGCACCCATCACACTAGAGCCAATTGGCTCAGTGGAGGAAATGTAAATAAATAAATAAATGAATCAATAAATGAAAAAAATAAATAGACATAACCCTGGAGCTGGGGTTGGGTGGGATGCAGAGAACAGCTATTCTCAAGGACAACAATGCCATGCTATAGAAAAGTGAACACAATGCTAGCACAAAGTAAAACAACACATGCACTGAGGTATACTGCTGGACAAGGACAGCCCCAGGGCCCCAACAACCACAGTACTGCTGCAAATGCTACAGAACACAACAAACACTGCATGAAAGCTGACAGCTGGCCAAGACACAAACCAAATGCCTGAAAACAATACCGACCATGGATATTTGCTCCAAGTTGTTACCTATGTTAATTCCATTTATTAATATATTAAAAAGTGGTGAGAGTGACAATAACTCACAGGTAGCATTGCCTCTGCCCACTCGCCATGTCCTCTCTGTAACATCTTAACCTTGTCAACATCACTGCTTATCTGCACCAAGTCACCAACAACAAACTGAGAGGATGACCCTGCTCCTGTTGTGATGGCACCAGACCCTGACACTGCACTGGGTCCAGAAGCAGTGGGAGATGAAGGTGTAGTAGTAGAGAGAGATATTGTACTGTCTAAAGTCTCAGAGGCACTGATCACTTTGGTCAAAATTGCTGGGTTAAATGTCCATCTACAAAATAAGTTGTAAAAAGTCTATCACTGCATGACAGAAACAATGGAGCAAGGGACGGTTCATATTATGTTTACAGCATTTTCCAAATTCATCACCAAAATTCTGCAGTCCTTTTACTTCCTAATCATGTAAATCACATTTCTAACACTAAATTGTGATCACAAGCTATCTTTCTGAGACAAAAAACCTCCTTGTAAAATAAATCACCTTTTCCTTCACTCCGATTAAAAGTCATCATGATGGCAATTATAAAAACTTTACTGTATAAAATAACTGAAAAACTACAGACACCTTAATCAGTCAAAAACCTATTGCTAATTTTACCCATAGAAAATTGAGGGTTACTTTCTATAGGCAGTTAATGATTCTGGCCACACTTTCTATGGGTTTCCTGGCATAATAACCCACTTGGGATGTTGGGAGAACATTTAAAAGGTTCCCTGCAACATCTGGTAAACTGATAGAAATTGTGGTCTATTGCTGAACAATCAAATTTCAATCTGATTCAACAACAGTTGCTGTTCATTTTGCACTGTAGTTCACACACTCTTTTATCCAGTGATAAAAAAAGTGTTCTACCTGTTGCCTGTAGGATATAAGACCATAATATCATGATCCTCATCAATTCCAACCACTGTTCCTGGAGTTGTGAGAGTCTGCCAAAAAATGCAAGAAGGTAATTAAGGAGAAATACACCAACACATCATACCCTGGCATGACATTCATTTATTTATCAATCATCACTGTCCATCTAGTCTAACAAATATAATTGCAAAGCATACATCCATGCTTAAGTATGCAAAGTGTAGATTACCATTAAAACTATTCTTGAACTGACTGTAGACTAAAATAGAGAAATTTTTCAGGATTGAACTTTTTCCATTACCTCATACATTCCATCTGTCCAGCCTCCATGCCCATGCTGCAATGATTGCACAATCTCAAGATCCAAGTCAACAGTGACTTGATCTCCAATCTGCAATCCCTGACCTGTCGCACGACTTGCTGGTCTGGTATCACCTGAGTACAATGATAGAGATCGATGAACAGGCTGACTCACACAATATGATTTGTGGGCCCCATTTTTCACTGGAACCTACATCATATCTCACCAAAGGCCAGTTCATGATATTGACAAGAAATTTTCTCTGAGATTCTTTTCTGACTTCATACTAAACCCTTGCAGAAACAGATTTCCTTGATTTGGACCAACTGAGAATAACTTAGGCATTTGGCCCTCTATATCAATTCACAGTGTTTGCTCACTATCCAGAAATATCTTTTACCACCAAACTGCAAGGAAAACTTAAAAAAAAAAGAGAGGGGTATAAGGGGAGAGTTTTGACCCAGTCTTTACCAGAATCCCATTCAGTGGTAGAGGATTTACACTCACTGTATGAACTGCCTAGCTCATATGTTAGATTTTTTAAAAATATATAAAATAAAACCCTTAACCCTTTAACTCCTAAGAGTGATTGGCATCTAATCTCTCCTTATAATGTCACCCATGAATCAAACATTAAGGTCACAAGAATAAAGGAAATGATCAACAACTAAAGAACTCTTGACTGTTAACCAAATTCTCCTGTTCAGAACCTTAAGACATGTATAGAGAGCAGTATGGAGAATATGCATACTGATGATAGGATATAAAGGGGTTCATAATTCAGACAGAAATACCTAATAATGGCAGGTGATCCCTGTAAAATGTTCCTCCTTTGGCATCACTTATTACTTTGAGGTCAGCCTGGAGAGGGAGAAATGAAATCACTGTTGAAAGGGTGCTGACAGCTAGTTTACATGAAATAAAGTAGTAGCACTTTGTTACAACTAAGGAATTAGCAAACCAGTGCACATTTAAATTACATCAAATTACATACCATGCCTTCGAATCCAAGTCTGTACAAATTCTTTGCTCCATTGTCCCATAAGATGTAAGCAGCACTGCGAGGGCTTGATGTACTCCAATCTTGGACTTCTGTTACTTTTCCACGGCGACCAGGACCACCTAGATAAGGAAAGCACATTTCACATCAGTTAAGAGTACATGTAGTGGGACAATACACTTTAACCCTTTAACTCCCAAGATCTGATTGTTAATTCTCCCCTCTAGCTGCTACATATTTCATTGTAAATTAGTTACGAGAATTTGGTGTTAGATCAAAAAAACAACTTCTACCAGACACATTTGAGTATTCTCATTACTTGTTTCCTGGATACTACATGGATATTGTAGGGGGAAGTTACTTGTTAATCACTTCTAGGAGTTAAGGGGTTAATACATAGTTTTGGGAGAGTTAAGGTGGTATTTAATGTACCCTTGATTCTTCCAATGGATATTTATGGTTCTCAAGACAAAATCCCCAAGTGGCATTAGTTCTGGCTAAAACATACTTTTCTTGCTGGGATTTTTTGGTTCAAAGGCCTACATTACCCTACCACTTGCCTCAGCAGAAAGTGCTAATGTTTCTAAGTTTTCTCAACTGAACAATATGCTTAGCTTTTTGTAGTTATACAGTCAAGCACCCTGAAATCCTTAATCTAACAAAGGAGACTTCAGTAGTAGTTGTACACCAGGTTAGGTTTAGCCTGTGCATTAATTTGTATCATAGCATTCTTTGGATTGGCCTATACACTTATGTACTCTTGCATACAACAGTTGACAGTTACACACATAAAATTTTTTACCGTCTTGATCTTCCCACTGCCAATCAACTCCACGAACAACCCTAGCACCTGGAAATATCCCTCTGGCAGTTATTTTTTTGCTTTTTCTCCTTGCTTCACAAAGTACTCTAGGAATAAACATAGAGAGACAATAACATCAATTACCTGGGCTTTCTGCGATGATTAAGTGCAAAAGTAATCTGGATTGTATTTGTTTCGCTTTCAACTATTGCATAATATGTTCCCTTTGTGTTCTCATGACAAGTATCTCCTTGCGTCATGTTCCTTTCGACAACTTAGCTGAAGGGATACAATTGGTTTTGGTTTTATAACATCAGACAAAAAGCAAACTTACAAAAACCAACTTAACATGAAATCACCTCTTTAAGAGGTTTTTTACATGCATGTGCTTGATGATGTACCTGATGCAGTTTAAAATGAACTTCAGATCAACAAGATTTCAAACTAATTTGAATTACTTTTATTAATTTGTCTTTGTTCCACTTACAATGCTATTGTGATTGTCTTGGAACAGAGAAAATTTCAAATTGAACCAGGAGGAAATCAGTATAAGTGCAATAACAAAAATTTTTACCTATACTACTATACTACCAACAGACTTAAAGTTTGAAAATTATCCAAGACAACATGACATCGTACCTCTCCGAATTAGGTCCACAAACCCGGTAGAACTGATGCCGCAAGTGATGTTTGTCTCCATGGTAACACACACTACACAAGTCATAGTTTTGACAGTCAGCACATTTCCACCTCATCCCATATATAGGTTGCATGCGACAGCCTTCGCACATACTGCCTTCATGTTTTATACCTGAAACAAAAATTTGACTGTCTGAACCATTCAACACCTATCATACATGTCACAGAAAACTATAATATTACAAAATTCTCAAACATGACTCTTTATCAGCAGATTGATTCTTGCTCCAACAGGACCATGAATGTATTATGCTTGTAACTCAACATTGACATAGGACAGTCTATATGAGAGATCAAGAATTGCGAGATTGGAGTGCACCATTTATGCTCTATGTTATAAAGCTTGTAACTCGACATTGACATAGGACAGTCTACACAAGAGATCAAGAATTGCAAGATTGGAGTGCACCATTTTTGCTCTCTGTTATAAATAAATATTCTGATGTGAAAAGATGCACCCTGTTAAACTATCAGGTTCAGTATCTTCTGGAAAAAAGTCTACGGCAAGACTATCAACAAAGGGTTGGAATGTATAAAACCTGTCAGGGCTGAGTTCACTATATGTTAAAGGTGAAGATATTGATTGCTGTCACAAGACACTTGCCTGTGCATTACACTGCTATGGGTGATTTCTCCAACACTTCAGAAGCTAGTTACAGCCCTGAACTGCCATGTATTTATTTAGGAAGAAGTTTGAATAATCAATATTTCCCTCCTTAACTTTTATTATAGTTTTGGTTGATTGTTAACATGACTTCATGTCATCTTATTGTCTGAAACTCATGCAAGTTTGTGACTGTAAAATCAGAAAATTACTCCAAAGGTCATCCCATTGTTATAATCCCTCCTTTTCCCATTCTGAAAATACAACCAAACATGATTTGGTTCCTTCCTTTTTCCCTGAGCCATTATACTGCCTTGTGAAATTTACCCTTTGAGTTGTTGGGCATTTAATTACATTTTTTGTTTTTATCACACTACCATGCAAGAATTTCCCAGGTGAAAGGATAAATAAATTTTGTAAGGTTGTCACCTAAGTCTGGCTAAGAGGTTATGCTTTAAGTCTGTCCTGCACTTGTGATAGAAGTACTTTCTCTATGACGACAATTTTGTTTGAATGAGCCAATACTTTAAAAATTAGAAGTTAGTCACCTCTTTTCAAACAGAAGGGGAACTTCAGGGATATTTCGAGCTGTAAAATTTTGACATAAATGGAATAAAGCAGATTAACGCTTTAATATGAATTACAGGGGAAACCTGACACAAATCTGGAAATAAAACAAAAAAACTCCCAAACGTGCTGTAGATGCTAAACGCCGACGGGAACGCTTTCACAAAAAGAGGTGGGAAGTTTAACTAATAGAATATGAGAGAGAAAACAGCTGGACCACACTTAAACACGTCATAAGAAAGGGATAACAGAGCTAACAAAAAAACCTTCAACCCTAATGAAAGGATGACAACATTTATCTACCAGTCCATGATCGGATTAGCCAAGATATGTAGCGAAAGCCGGTTCCAAAAAATCAGTTTGCGACTTGTGAATGAAAATGAAAATAAAATGATAACACGATTGCAATAATTTAACGAGAATTTTACATTTATTTCCACTAAAGTTTAATGTAGTTGGAGTTTACCACCATGTGTAAAATCGAAAACTTACCAGTTGGGCTACTGTCTAGAATTCTCAAGTCATAAATGCCTGAACATCGATAATTCGCGGCGGTCCCGTTGTCCCAAACAACCACAACTTCTTGGTTACTTTCAAAGTTTCGCACCGTTCCGACATGACCTTCGCCTCCATCTTGTTTTCCCCATCTCCAGTCGGGTCCTCTTACAACTCTATAGCCTACGTATTCCATTTAACGCTCGTAAATACCGAATATGCGAGGTAAAATGGCCACATGAATCAGTCATCTTCCTTATTAATTGTTCTTGTAATATTGTGCGTGTTTTTGGTACCCAGTACTTCATCTGTCAACCTCGATTCCGTGAAACTTCCTGTGGGCCTGAAGGCCTTTATTTACAACCAGGCTAACTTACAACATTTTAATTTTGATAGCGAAGAATCTAAACCTGGCTAAACAAAACTTTCTCTAGACTTCCCGGGATGTATTGTTTCACTTTTGTTGTATACGAGGAAAGGAGACATAACAAAGGAAATGAGAAACTAGCAGGAAGAACCCAAAAAGTTTCGTCAATGTGGGAGGCTAAATTTTATTATTGGATTGACATCTGCACTCCTGATCAATTCAAACGAGGGGGATTGGAAAATAATCTAAACGATAACAACATTCCATACGTTCCAGTGTTCTTTGCGTCTGGCAACTTGGTGTAAAACCTTTGATCAGTTGGCACGGACACTTGTCAGACAATGAAGTTCTTTCGCTTTTAGGCGGGCAGCAATCTGTTCATCTTCAACGATAAGAGGTCATCATAAATTTAACATTGGTCACGACATTCTTTCAGGTACGCAATTTGCTCTGAAAATCATGTTTACGTTCAAGTCCTTGCGTTTTTTATGAGGCCTGAAAATCGGGACAAATTTTGTTATCTGTTCCTACTGCAAGTCTTGTCCTCGTGATTCTTACGGGAAATTTTAGTTTGGTTTCGGGATGAAAAGGATGTGACCTTTCTTGTTTCATGCCGGTTGGATGCGAAGTATGCCTAACTTGATGAGCGCGGTCAGACAACTGCGATCTTCGATTACCGCTCGTAAACTGTACCCTGCTTTCTTTCACAAATACAGCTAAATATTAGGGGGAAAAGGGAGAGAGAGGAGTCGAGTTCTGAATAACCGTTCTACCCAGCTCTTCAGGAATGTTATGAAGAAGAAGAAACGATCATAGATCAAAGAGTCAGACGAAAAGTAACACCTAAGGAAGTTCAGGCCGATGTGATTGGGGGAAATGCCTCAGTAGTGTCGGATTCGAGTTATTTATTGTATTGCAAATGCAACTTAGACGTGTTAACTCTCTACTTCGTGGTGGATTTTTGTCGAACCGTTCCCAAGGAACAAGTAATTAAAAGCTTTTGTATAATTAGCGCATAGCGAGCTCTGAATAGATTTAATTAGTCCCTATTAGCCAGCGTATTGTGTTGGTCGTAAAACAAAGATTAACTTTTTGCTCGGATATGCTTTGATTTTAATGGCGTTTATAAAATTATTTTTGGATGCCATTGCTAAACGTGAGTAGATTTTGATTTCCCTAGTGATCTTTAGTCTGACGTGGTCGTATTTCTTTGAAGCGGTCGGGAGTTGTTGTTAAGATTCAATGAAATATCACGCTAACTAGAAATTATTTCCTTCCATAATTATTCAAGCGAATTGAATCGGCTCGGTGAAGCGAGGGACTGGATACACAATACTGTATGCTATATGCTATGGTCAAACAAAATATCATTAAGCAATCTTCCGACCTAATAAATAATTTACAACGCACCTCAGAGTTCGGTAGATATTTATTTCCTTCCGGCACATTCTGCGTAAAATTCAGAGTTCCTTGTGGTTTAAGAAGTTCTTTACACAATGTTGCGAGAACACTCGAAAAGTTTGAAAACCACTCTACTACGGCTCTTAGTTTAAAAACTTTCTTCGTGTTCTCCCAACATTCCGCGTGGGTTATTACACCGGTAAATTGATAGAAAGTGCGGTATATTGCTTAAATCGTCGCAGAATTGTGCAGTACTTGTCCTTGACGTGTGTTAGCCGCATTTAACGCAGAATAGTTGAGGGGGGGGGGGGGAGATATTTTTACGTCCGCAAAACGCGACAGTTGTGCGAACAGCAATCGCCACAATCGATGTTTGACACAGGAGGTAGGGGGTTATAAGGATATTGATTTATTGTCAAGATAAGAGAGAGAGTGGGACGCTAGTGGCAAAAAGAGAAGCGAGTTGATGGGGCGGGGGTTGAATAGCCCCATCCCATAAAATCCTAGATGACAGTTTTTGATTTTAGTGTAATTTACTGCTTGAATTTCCTTTTATCTCCGCAGGCTGTTCAGTGCTCTCAAATAAGAAGGTATGACTGAGTTAGTTCTCCATGAAGCGGCTGTCAATGGCGACTACCAGCAGCTTGAGAGCATGTTAATGATCCACCGAATAGATGTCGATTATAAAGATGAAGACTTTGGCGATCGTACAGCGCTCCACTGGGCGGCCTCCAAAGGTGAGAGACGTTGTTTGACCCTTAAATTCCCAGGAATGACCTAATAGGAATTTTTTCTCAGAATATCGCTACGTATACATTTTCAAGGATACAGGTGAGGAGGAGAATGAAAAAGATCACTTGGTTAAAACCAGATTCTCGGAACTCAATTAAGGAGAACTGTACTATAGTTGGTGGAGAGATTTGTATCCTAGATCACCTAGATCTTGAGAATGAAAGGGTTGAAGATTTTTTTCGCTTGTGAAATAACTGTTTACTCAGGGTCGTCAGTGGTGCTTTAGAGACCAATTCCTTCGCCTCTGTTTGTTCCGAGATACCCCAGGGGCAAGAGATAATTCAGTCAGCATAAGGTGATACCGTGGTGCACTGCTCATCCGTTCTGCGCGTGATCGCGCGCGCTCTTAATTTCGCAACGAGGTAGTCTGTTATCGAAATCACCTTAACAAGCTCCTCGTAAGAAAATCGTATATCACCTTCAATTACTGAATCCACGGTTCTTTCATCCCACAAGATGGGGAACAGACCGAAAGTTTTTTCTTTCAAAGTATTCTTAAACCAATGTAAATACCCTGTATTAAAACGGCGTTTTGTCACGGTCGTGAGGTAGCCCGATATTGCACGGATTCACATGGAAAACTTAACCTCTGACAAAGGATGCGATTCTTTCACTCGGCGAAAATGTGTTGTGAAATATCCGCATGAGATTACGTCATGTTTTGTTGCCAAGAAAACATTCAAAAGTCTGTATTTTTTTCCAATCGAGTAGGAATTTTTGGCCTGCAATAAAATTGACATGGATACGTCCTCGCCGCGCAGCCTGGGAACGCTGCAAATTCTAACTCGAATTAACAACAAAACAACCTGTTCTCTCAGAATCGCACGTCCATCCCTGGATCTATCACTGATGCTGATGTAAAAGAAAGGTCCTAACGACACGACGGACGAAGACACAAGGACCATATTTACCTACTGTTTTGCTCCTCCGTCAACAAAGCCGACCAAGATATTTTAGAATCCGCCAGTTTTAATAGTCCTCTTTTCAGCGGTTACTGGTTATAGTATCAGTCAAAATAATTTCCAGTTGAATGTTGAAAATCATTAGTTTTGCCTTTCGATATGTTATACTCTAGAAATCTTTAGCCAGCCCCTTTTTACATCCAATCGCATGAAAAGACCAAAGCTAGTAGCTATTTGATCAATCGCAATTTTCGGTTTTGTGGGTTTTCTCTGAGTACTCGTTAGCTCTTGGTTTTGCTCTCAATAACTGTAATTAACAATGCTCTGTCGAAAGAGCGCTCTACTAATTTACGTAGTGTTATGATACTGCCCTTTAGCTTTATGAGTTTAAACATCTGTTCACTGAGAACAAAATGTCTCTCTCTTGTGATATGCAAAGTGGATTTTCTCAGCATATTTTTAAAGTCATCGCAGAACTTATCCATGTGTGATCTGCGAGAAAATTGTATCTGGGATGAATGCAAGTTAACTTTTCGGCCTTGCATAACTGGCGTGGATTTTCCAGGAGTTCCCTGTGGGACTAAGATCCATCAAATTTGTTATTAGATGTTCAGTTTACAAACAAGAACTCAAGCAAAACTACTTAACCAGTAGCTGTCATTATGTATATTGTCCTTAGAGAGTTCGCCGCCATTATGATCTAAATCTCAAAATCATCAATCATTGTTTCCCTTCACGTACCTTTAACAATAGCACTCTTGAAATCAAACCAATTTTTTCGATTGCGTCACTTGTTGCTCCATTAGATGTAAATTCAAATTGTTTATTCCCGAGTAGCTTCAATGCTTACAAAATTTACTGAAACTTTATCGTTCGAGTGTTGTTCTTCGTCACGAAGGGCATGACAAATCAGGACAAACCGCCGACCAAACAGGTTTTTAACAGCAGCAGCCACGACTTGCTTTTACACGAGACGTGCGCCCTGGGATACGACACAAAACTCGAAGAATTGGGTAGCTTTATAAGAGGTGGAAAAATCGACGTGAATTCGAGAGATGAGGAATGGGGCAACAGAGCTGCTCTTCACTGGGCGGCACACAGAGGTAGAAATTGTTATGACTACCTTAAAATTAGTGTTGGATTCACACCCTTATGGTTCTTTCTAGCGTTTGCTCAAGACAAGGTGTTCGCGCAATGATAACAAGCTCAATATTTTGTTATGCTTCAGCGTCAAACTTATGGGCCATAAACGTCTTCATTAGTTCAACTGTTTTTGAGTCCTTCGTCCTGTTCACCCCTGTTTTGGTTTTTGGTCTAAAAGAGAATTGATTGCAAGTTGATGAGAAAGACCTCTCGCAGCGTTCAGCTCGTTACAGTTTTTGCTCAAATGTGTTTAATTTCCGTCTGATACGGCTGGTTTGAGACGAAAGGCTCATTGCACGGCAAGTGTGAAAATATTGAAACCGGAACTCAAGTTGGTCTCTTGAACTAAGGTCCGCTAAACAAGGTGTCCCTATTACCAGATAAAACACGCTTGAACCAGAAATTAATCCATTAAAATTGTTTCATCTTGAAAAGTCCTATTAATACTCAACCTGTTTGGCCCATGTTACCTTTAAACCGAAGCAAAATATGTCCATTGAGTTCATGGGTTTTTATATGATGTTACAAATTGGGTTAACAATGATCTCTTCGTCGAGTGATTTTCGCTCAATATTTCAAGTCGACCTACAGCACTGCTTGATTCACGAAAGAAATCTTTAAAATCCGAACAAAGAAATATCAAACTCTTACCGAATGGGTCTTTACAGGGATCAGAATTCCGAGACTGAAATTTGAAACATGCCGAGGGACAACTTATTTGCTGGGTCTTTGTTCACCCTCCCGGCTGGCAACGGTTGACTAAGGATTTAACCTCCAGAACGTGCAATCTCTCTTAAGTTCTGAAAAAACGGTATCAAACGCCTCTGATACACTGGTAATTTAGATACATAACTACAGCGCGCTGACTTTTTAACCCTTTCACTCCCAAGATCTAATTAGTAATTCTCCTTACTATCTGCCATACTATTCTTATGATGTTAGTTCAGAGAATTTGGTATTGGATCAACTAATAATCCCATGATTGATATTCTTCTCTATTCTCATCACCTGCCTGCTTGATATTGTATTGATATTGTAAGGAGAAATTCTGTCTTGGTCACTTATGGGAGTGAAAGGGTTAATTCGGCAGAACATAGAGAATTGCGCACCTCGCGATATTTAAGTTTTACGGTATGATACTGAACAGTAACTTAAACAATCTCAGATATAGAGAGCATCAAAATGTTTACACGACAACAATACATACCTTTTCTTTCTGTGTAAATCTACGGGCGCTCTGCAAACTGATTGGCTACGTAACTCACCATCTATTCCATGACAAGGAGTGAAGAGAGTGAGAAGCCTGGCAGTATGCAATTCTAAACAAAATATAATGAAAAAATTAGCCTGCCTAGTTGTGTAGTTTTGAACGACTGAAACGACGAAAACAGTTCGGTTATTTGCCCTTGATCTCTATGCGTGACAGTGCATCTGGGCTTCGCCCTCCGATTGAAATCTCGAGCTCATAATCTCATTGTTAAATATATGTTTTATTGTACTATCTGTTTTTTTTATCCAGGGCACGCCAAGTGTGTGAAACTTCTTTTGGAATACGGCGCTGATCCTGCCGCTCGTATGGTGGGAGGCTGGACACCAGCTCACTGCGCGGCGGAGACCGGACGCTCAAATGTACTCAAGATCTTAATCGAACACCAGGCCCCTGTCATGATTGCGGATAACTCGGGGGACACGCCTAAAAGGGTAGCGGAGATATACGGACATACGGCTTGTATTGAACTTCTTGAAAGGTAAGACTTGCTCTGAGCGAGTTAGTCTTGAACGATGTGTTGTTAATCAAAACTGGCACGAATCTTTACTTTCTTCACCTTGCCGAGTTCAGGGTGTTGTTTTCTACTGCCCATGAAGCCTAAATGTAAATTCGAATTGTTAGGAGACGATCATTCACGAATGTCTTTTGCTGGCTGGTTTGTGAAGGTCTCTAATCATAAAAATTACAATTTCCTCGATTGTGATTGGTTTAGAAAACTGTTATCGGACAGGTTGTTATCAGACAGTTCAATAAACCAATCACATTCAAAGTTGTAGTTTAAATCAACCAATCGCAACCATTAAACAATTTAAGCCTCCTTTTGTCAGTCTTTTAATGCCAGTTTTCCTTTTCTATCCAAACTTGTCTATGATTAATTAGTAATAAGACTTCTTGTCTTCCAATTCGGTCTGTAATCATACTGTGTAATCATACTCGTGACTCCCGCTATGTGGTCGTCCGATTTTGTTTTTACTTGTACGCCCTATTGCCAGTACCTATAAGAAAATAGTATTAGCACTATTCTATGGTCTAACTTCACTCCATTACCTGTGTACCTAAATGTGGTAGCAATTAATTGCAGTTTTTTTCCGTTTATCGCACTATTCACCAATTTTCTGCCTTTGGATCCTTAGTACTTCGTTTACCTCAATTTTCCCGCGTCTTAACAACAACTACTTGTACATTTTACTGCGTTTGGCACCCTTTTTTTGCACTTTTTTCGTGTATTTATTTGCCACGTCTTTTTCAAGACAAGCTTAGGCAGCCTTAGCCTCTTAGCTGTCGTGTAACTCTTGATGATTTTCCCTATAATTTCTTACAGCGCTGAAGAGTCCTCTGTCCAAAAACAGCTTCTTATTAGAGACAAGTTCCGCTCCAACACAAGAAAAGTTTCACGCATTGTGGCTGAGAAAGGCTTGGAGGGTCTTCAAGGAAAAGTGACAGATGTAGCCAGCTAAGTTATTGGTGCTATGTCGGTTTGTGACGAATCTCCTAAATTCACGATAAGTAGGTGATAAAGACCTTATCGCAAATGGCGTCGTGGGATACTACGCAATCTATTACGCGCGAGTCACGTGCACATCACGTGCGCATCACGCGCGAATTAGGGCGACTTTAAACGGAATAAGAATCGCACCGATGCAAATACTCGAGGATGTGTAAGAAGGTGGACTCGACTTAAGTTTAGGATTTTACTATCTTGTCATGGACGTCCGGGAAAGTTGGATCTGTATCCTTGACATTTGTTCAACCGACCTTCAAAAGGGCTTGTTTTGATTAGATAGGTCGATAACTTCACATGTATTGTAAGTCTACTTTGATGGGTACTCGAACTCTAAGTTTGTGCCCAGTCTCACTCTTTGTCAATCTTTATTCACAGTCCAGTTCCTGTTGTTAAATTGAAATTCTGATAATCCTTTTTAGCCGAGGGTAGACGGATTTCCCTTAAAAAAAAAAAAGAACAAGCAAAACAACAACAAAATGATCATAGTTTTATGACGAAGATTTCCTACCTTTAGAAAATCTGTTATCTCTTGATCTGCTACGATCAGTGTATAAACAGCGAAATTTCTATAGACTGGAGAATGCTGTGGCGACAGGAGTCACAGGAGAGTGTTAATATACCGATTTCGTTTTACCAATCGCCACTCTTCCTTCTCTTAGGGGTTTCGCGCTTATATTAAGCTTTGATCTGCTGGATCGCGAATGGTAGAGTTCAACTCTATCGCATCCTACTTATATTTTGACTTCTTATTTCCAAACCACCATTGCCTTCCTTTGCATACCGGTGGCAATTTTGACAAGATATTGTTAATTGTTGGTGCACGATTCACACCAGTCTCGGCGTCTATTAGGAGAAAAGAAAGGGTCAACTAAGCCATAGGTCAAGATTTGGTTCACCCTTTAACTCCTAAAAGTGACCGGCTTCTTATTTCTCCTTACAGTTTCACCGTTAAATCAAATTTAAAGGCTATGTGAACGAAGGAAATAATCACCATTTCAAGAAGCTTCTGATTGTCAAATCAATTCTCCTTTATTCATTACCATATAAAATGCAGAGTTAGCAGTGCGAGGAATATAAATACTAATCTTATGATAGAAAGGATTAAGTCTGTTGTTCGAATTAAGTTACTAAGTCTGACAGTTGAGTTAACCAAACGTATGCCACGTAGGTGGTATGGGAAAGACGATAAGACTAAAATGAAATATCAGAGCTTTACCAAAACGTCGAATTTATCTAATATACGATCATTTTTGTCTCTCGCATTTTGAAAGGCCAGATTGTCTTGATATCGATGGTAAATCGTTTTGTCTTTTAATCCTTTCTGACAATTGTCTAAATTCTAAGTCTTTCTTTGACAGGTAGTAAATTAGCCACATTTAACTTCGGATTTTTATGTCAACAAAACTGGCATCCTCGCTGACCTCTGAATACTTTAAGGCGCTTAGATTTGCATCTTAGTTCATTTGATGGATAAGGGTCGTGTCACGCTCCCTAATGAGTACTGAAACAACACGGCAATCGCGAATTGAAATTATAACTTCTTTTTTTTCAATTTTAGCGGGAGAGGCCCCTATGAAAGCGCGTGAATTCATTTGTTGTGACGAAGGGGTAATGTTCGAAACGTCAGTTACAGTGACCAATTTACATTATCAAGTCTGTGATAGATCGAAACCATCTTGTAATGCCCCCACTGAGGGGCGCCACAGCCTCTTTAGAAACTAACCCCCTCCGCGCAAACAGTAAAGAAGGTCGACTGAGAAGGTTAAATGTGAAATTGTATACAGTTATCTTTCTCTGGTCAAAGAATGGACCCAGTGACTATGCTAATTTTGGTCATGTCCATAACTCGTGTGTGGTGAAGATGGAATGACTACCCCTACTCTTAGCCCCAAATAGAATTTCACTTTCAAGTTTGGAATGTTGGCGACAAAATCATAAAAGAGTACTTTTTTATGTGGTTTAAGTGAAATATCTTATATAACCTCCCCGACTTTTCTTCACAGTGCAGCTTATACTTGTTGGACAAGACTTTCCATTCACGTGTCGCGACAGTGGCGCACTATTTCATGCTAAATGTTAACCTGTAGACCCCATGAAGGCATCCTGCTTCGTAACAGATGAAATAAGTTGAATTTTAAGTGATCTCTAGGGACTGTTAAAAGGCGAAGTTCAAGCCTGCACTTATCGCATGCCAGAGGCGTTTGCATCCGTGGACCGATGCCCTTATTTGGCGGCAAGGACAGGTGAAATAGCTATGATAACAACATTTTTATTAATATTATTTTCAGTAAACTTCTTGTGGCCCTTTTATCGGTTCATAATTGGAAATATTGTTCTTTTCCGTTCACACAAACTCCTCTGACTCGATATTAGATTTTGAGCGCATGTTACGTCGATGGAGACAAAGCAATTTACTGTGTTTCGAAACCGGGCATCACGCGGGCGTCGTCGGATGGGTTGTAAGGGAGCACGTGCTTTGCAGTTTTGACAGTTTAGTCATGGATACTTGACCTGGCGGTTCCTTTGAAACTTCTTTCGGGGGGTCGACAATTTCCGTGTCTTTTTCCTATCAGGCAAATTTATTCAATGATGACGTCCTTGTTCAGCTTGTCATTGCGTTGTTATTTCTAGCTCGAGGTACGTTTCCACTATTAATATGTCGTTTACTCTCGAAAAGATTGGGTAAACACAAACTGCGCTAATTTAAGACCGTCCAGAGGTTGATGTTTATGGATGGCAGCTATTGATGCTTGAATGGGCTAATTGAACTGCAGCGCTAACCAGCAGGAAACTTGATTGATACTGTAACACCTGTATAGAACGAAAATTTAATCAATCATTGCACCATTGCAAGAACATTGCTTCTTCCATAGAATCGTTATAGCTAATTGTTCTCGTGTTTTGAATGTGTTTACAAAAAAATGAGATTTAATCATCGCTATGTCTTGATCTTTAGCGTTCCATCACTGGGATTGGCCAACCGTAATGTCTATTCAAACAATCTTTCAGACTGTTTAATTCATTCAAACAAAACATGAACGAAGTCGCGCACTTAGTGTAGCCCTCTGCTAAAAGGCCTTCTTGTGCGCTTCTTTACTGATTGAAGCACTTCCTTGGGCCATTTACGAGAGGATTATCAACAAATGACGCGCGGTTCTTGAAGAGTTTCACATCCTCGATTCTTGGAACTTGTAGACAGGTCAAAATGCCGCCTCGAAGAAAAGGCACGCAAGCCATACGCAAAGGCGTTATGGTACACATCGATCAGTCCGCATGCGATCTCATCCACAAACCCGTACAAAGCGCACGTGAATAGTTACATGTATTTGGTGGTCAAAAACCACAATTTAATCGCAGTAACGACCCGCCATTTCTCCCAGATCATGCTACTTTGATTGCTTATCAATGATATCCTGCCAGAGCCAAATGAATCGATTGATATTTGGAATTATTGGAATGGATCCAGAGGAATAGATGTCCCGGGCTTCTGCGGGTGATGGAAAGTGGAATTTTGTCTGCAAATAGGATCTCAAGAGTATTAAACTTATGTCTATTTTATTTTAATCGCAAAAATAAATGTGGTAACCGAATAACTAATGCATTTTTCGCATCAGTAAGGACACCGAAAAAGAAGTCAGCCATGACCCTGTTGGATTGCGCTGTCTGACCCGGTCATAATTAAAACGGAAAGAGTTACATTCTCAGAAACTGTACTCTGTTAAAAATTCCTGCTATGTTTAAAAGTGAAGAAATTGCTAACAGAACATTTTCAGAGCGGCTGACACGTTTTGTCGTGAAACTAATACAGAAATGGCTGAGTGATCATTGATCCGTCTTTCTCATAGAATAGGCTATTAACGAGTAAGCATCGACAAATCGGCTTTTGCTGATTACATTATCTTGTGGAAGCTTGAAAATAATAATCGAGACCTTTTGATTGTGATCCATTGAATTTTAAATGTTAGTTTTTGCAATTGGGAGTTCCTAGTTTGTCACCCTCAAGACAAAGATTAGTCAATGAGAGCTTTTATTTTCGTTGAACATGTTAACTTGCACAGTAAAAGGGTCTCGGTCACGTATTCGAGTTGAATACTTCCTCGACACGTTCCAAAGAATCTGCTGTCTGATCCACGGTTCCCGATACCTGTTCCTGTTTTTAAGTGCAGACTGCTTTTTGACCCGTGCTTTGTCCGGAATCTGTTTGTCATAATCATTGAAGCGAGTCAACCTTGAACCCAACGGGAAAAACAAAGAGTGTAGTAGCATCAAGTTTGTTTGTCCGTCACCTCCCACTGAAATCAGCTCACAAACAGCTATAAAACGCCTTGCGTGCCCGTAACCAGAACCTCTCGAGCACCGCTTGAAACGTGCAGCTCTCTGCTCGATATTTCGCGTACCTAGTGACTCGTGGTACGCATCTTGAGGAACAACGATCACTTTGATTCGATTTTAGCGAACACTGAAGAAACAGAGATCAATTATCAATATGTACTGGGGAGACCTCGCAGATAAGTTGGCGGAGCATTCCATTGTGATTATTTTCCTTGCTCTCGTGGTTGTTTTGCTGTTTTTAAGACACACCAGACCGTCAGTCAAGAGAAAACCACCCGGTCCTTGGAGTCTACCGGTGATTGGCAATATATTTCTCTTCGGATCAGCTCCTCACAAGAACGTCACAAGGCTCGCTAAACAGTACGGAAGAGTCTTCGCTATGAAACTTGGTAGCAGAGAGGTCGTGATTCTCAATGACATCAAGACAGTTAAGGAGGCTCTTCTCAAGAATGGCACCGACTTCTCATCTCGCCCTCCATTGCACAGTTTTATATCGTCCAGCCGAGGTGATAGAACAGTTGCATGGCCCGTGTTTGGTCCAAAGTACGCCAACAACAAGCAAGCGACGGAATTGGCCATGCGAGCTATCCTTGTAAATGACAAGTACCTCTCCAAAATAGTCCTTAGAGAGACGCACGTGTTAATCGAGAGTCTCCTAAACTCGGACGAGGGCCGGTTCGATCCTTCTTACCTGTTAAAATTCTTTGCCTGTAGTTTGCAGTTTTGTTTGTTTTTCGGGGACAAGTTACGCGACGCTTACGTCAAGAAGGCTCAATTCATGATGGACGGTTCAACAGATTTTATAGAAAATAGTGCCGTGGGTAACAGCGTAGATTTCATGCCGTGGATGAAAGTGGTGTTCAAGAAACAAGTGGAAAAACTTGACGCATCCATCGCAGAACTTACCACATTTGTCAAGAAAATTTTTTTCCTCCTGAAGAGTGATTCCAGCCTGAACAACTTAGACGAGTCACTTTCCAGGATGCCCACTACCTTCGTCGAGGCATTGACGAAAGTAGTGAACGACAGAGATGCATTAGATTTTGGAAACGAACGTTTCAGTAAAGACTCCTTGGAGGGAATTTCAAGACACTTTGACGATGAAACTTTGATTAATATAACAGCTGACTGTTTCGGCGGGGGATACGAAAAATTATCCACCGCCCTCCGTTGGGCTGTGGCTTACCTCGTGTCCCATCCCGACGTGCAAACGGAATTGCAGGATGAGCTTAGACGCGTGAAAGGTTCTACGCCCTTGACGCTCCACGACAGAAACAGCTTTCCACTTTTAGAGGCAACAGTTCTTGAGATCTTGCGGATGAGCAGCTTTCTTCCATTCGCTTTGCCCCACTACACAACCCAGGATACCAGTGTGGCTGGATACCCATTACCAAAGGGAACCATTGTCTTTATTAACCTGTGGGCCTGTTCCCGTGATCCACAGTACTTTGAAGACCCCAACACGTTCAATCCATACCGTTTCTTGGATGAAACTAAACAGAACATTGTACGATCACCGTGTTTCTTGGCGTTTTCAGCAGGGGACAGAAAATGCCCCGGAGAAAGCTATGCTAAGTCAGTTATGTTCCTGGTGTTGGGCACCATATTGCAAAACCTTAAACTTCGCAATGGAACCGAAGATCCCATCGAAGACAAGTTCGGGCTGACCATTCGTCCAAAGGCGTACAAGATTCGCGTTGAAGCGATTCAGTGAATATGGAGTAAGGAACTTTCAAGGAATGAAAGGTACACAGCTTGACATAAAGGCTAAATGACTGTCAGAGTGTGAACTGATGATTTGACATCGATTCATTGATAGTGATACAAAGGACCAAGTAAGTCTTGATTCTTCAGGTTAAGATAGTGAAAGACGTTTTCTCCTTAATTAGGCATGACCAAACAAACCGCTGCTGATCTTAAGCTCTGTGAAGTGCACTGAAAGATTGTTAGTTCAGACTTTTTTAACCATTTTCCTACTTTCATGTTTTTCTTATATGTAGATATAGAACTTAAAACGGACTGCACCTTTGAGTGTAGTGACATAAAAAAAAAAACAACACGCGTCTGTTTGCGTTGGTTAACACTTAATTTTTAGCGCATCATTGATGTCACGTAATGGCAAACTTTGGCCGCTCGGGCGTATTTTTAAATCAGTTTCGCTTCTTAATTTTAAAATACGACATCGGCTTTTATATTCATTATCACAGGGGCATAAGCTCTTCAATTAGTTTCATAGTTTCTATGAGCTAATGGAGAGAGCGTGCTTGACTGAAGTTGGACGACGAAGCTTTATCACTAAGCGGAGATAACCTTGTGGAAATATCAGTTTGACAACGGTTAACTAATCCCACAGACCCAGAAGCACTATATTTGTAATACCTATGACGTCTATGTATAATTTTTACTGGAAAATATGGCAACATCTGTGCTAGCCTTGTTCCTGCCTTGTGCTAGAAATTATGCGAACGAGAGGTGCTTCTATGAGACAACAAAATGATGAAATATTAGGCAGTTCGGCCTTATCAAATCTAAATGTCAACTTAAAGATATTTAATTATTGAAAAATAACGAAAAATATACTTTTTTATATTTTATTTGGTTTGTTCTTGAGCATTGTACACCCAAAGCGGAGGTTTTCTTTACGGTTTCCCAGATTCCAATAACAGCCAGTTGAACTGTGCTCGAAATTTGGGTCTAAATGAAGATACCGCAATCGACTTTGCCCATTTGTCTTTCACGCGTGGAAATAATTCAGTTTGCAGAGTTCGCATGATGATGCAAGTCTTTCATACACAATTGCCACCGTACTGGAAATCTAAAGCAGACAGGCATTTGTTTCATAGATTAAACTTTGACTTTTACAAATGCCGGGTTTCCATCTTTCAACTCTCGACTCGAGAATTCTATGTGGTGAAGTTGATTGTTTTGCACAAATCTCCAAACTATATGATGTTGTATTCCATGATCATATTATTGTTTGACATCGATGGCCCCTTGATTTAATTCTTGCAGCATTACTCACAGTTTGCAGACTTATCAACACCCAATTAAGTTAGAGGCCAATGCCAAAGGCACGCTCTACTAGGCGGCAAAGCACGTGGACAGTCTATTGAATATCATACGCAAGGGATGTCGGTATTTGTTTCTTCGTCTGTTCTTCTACCTCTTGTTATTATCAAGCTCTTGGTGTCTGAGAAATTTTCGATTCCTCTTCATTAAATCATTCTGGGAGAAAATGCAATCCGGTCGTGACACTTCATTTATTAAGGAAATAATAACATCTAATTAGATTATTCGAAATGTTTAAATTTAGTTCAACCAGCACTTGCAACTTAAATTAGATGGTAAACTCTCAGGAGAAGTGATTGCTTTTGCTAGGAACTCTGATTCCTTTACCTTTAATTTCGACAGATTTTTAGTGGAGTTAATGCGATTCCTTAGGATTATTTCAATCTTCTGAAATCCACTTTAAAAATAGGGACCTTTTATAGCCAGCTATTTGGCGGTCAAAACTGTTTCCTCGACTACAATGCAGAATTAGTAGAACATGTGACGTCGTACTGTACTGAACAGGTGAAAAAATATTGCTTCGAATGCATCGACAATCGTTCGTGATATTAACTATAATGGAGACTATCCACACTAAGATTCTATTGAGGTACAATTCAGCAGTCGACCAAACCACCTGGGTCTATGCAACCTTAGAACTTGTTTGTTATTAGTCAGGGTTACGGATTTTCCACGGCGGCCAAGGCCACGGAAGCTTTTGATTTTGTTTTTTAACAAAACGATGCTTTAAATAAACAGTCTAAGTTGGATTAATAAGGCAACGGACGGCAGAGCTTTGTATCGTGTGTTTAATTCGTTTACCGCTGTTTCTGTGCTGCAGCTGCGCCTTGCTCAGCAATGCGGAGCAATTTTTTTCAACATTCCTGGAGAAAAAATTATCTTTCAATTTTCATTGTAAGAGTTTCGGGTATTTCATGATTCGTTTTTAGCTTCTTCTCCGATGAGGTTGAAATAAGTACCTATAAGTATTATGTTACCTTTTTTAGGTAGGTAAACATCACGTTTAGCCCCCATGCGATGTGATGTTTGGGAATAAAGTTGTACCAAACGTTTTCTTAAGAATTCAATACGTTAGAGGAATCCAACTTGAATCTTTTAAAAGAACTTCCATTTCATCCCACGGAAAACTTCTATTTCTTTTGCGATCTCATAATTATAGCAACAACTAAGTGTCCATTGACTAAAGGGCGAGTAAAAACACATTAGGAATATTTTTTCGATGTTTAATCTCTCTCGGCAAACACTTATTGCAAACATTTATTTCACGGCAGCTTACGTCAATAGTCCGGTTCAAATGACTTTGGCCTTGGCCTTTTCATTTGCATTTAAATACCTCTAAAAACTACTACTCCAGGGCTTTCCGCTCTTTTCAAAAAAATTAATTGTCCTTTTATATTACGCACGCCTAAACAGGAAACTGACGAAGTTCATTGTCCCAAAGCCGACTTCTTCACTTCGTTTGTTAAGCAATCTCTTGTAAACTGACAAAGCGTTCAAATATCACGAGTTATCTGCACTTTCTTAAGGAGGGACAAAATAGATATAATAAAAACAAAAACAAAAAAACAGGAAGAATTTCGTTTTTGGGTAAGAGAGTAACTAGTGTTTGAGGAGAACAAAAGGAACCTACGTAAGAAACTTAACTGTGTAACTTCTTATACGGTTGTTCTCAACTGACCTTGGAATGCAGCTTTGCAAAGCATTACACATTCTTTCCTTACGTAGGAGGTAAAAACAGAATGTCTGAGACAATTCACGGAATTCACAAATCTCAAAGGTTGTGGGAAAATCTTGCAAGAGTAATTAAGAGACTTGTTTTGTCTGGTTGCGTAAGAAAATACAAAGAACACATTATGGTAAGGTAAAACCTGAGTCTTTTAACAGACGTTAAGAAAACACGTAACTGTAGCGGTGTTTTCGTAATGACTCATGAAACTGGGATTATATTCCTACTAATATGACACACCAGTAAAAATTTAATTATAGTGTTGACACATGCAAAGTTTTGGAACCTTTCTGGATCTTAAATTTGACCCCTATATTTTGGGACGTTACGTGTTGTTTTGCAGAGTTATATGACGCTTTACAAATGTTTTCTTTAAAAGTTCATGGTTTACGCGACTCCCCAAGAGGCAGCACTTGTAACAATGTAGCTTATTTGTTTAGGGTTGTTTGAGATCTTTAACAGAAAACATGCAGATTTTGTAAAGAGAAAAAAGAAATTTAAATTTTCTGGCCTTAAATTTTCTCCATTTGGTTTGGGAGGGGGGTGTTTCTATTTTCTATTTGTGTCCAAATTAAGTTCTACCGTTTCAGATTAAAAGGATGTGATATGCATCTTACGTGATAGTCCGCGATGACATTGGCCTTGACAATTCCATGCGGAGCTCCGCCTCTGTCGCGCCACATGAGACATTTGACAACCGAAGCGGAAGACCGCTTCTTAACTCTTCCTTAAGTCTCAAACCCGACCTGGGTTACCAAATGCGGTAAGCTTTGCAGTACAGCTTATGTAAGTTATGTTCGTGATTGAACAGTTTTGCATCACATACGATTACTCTACTCTACTGTTTTTACTAAAATGCAAACATTGACTACTTTGAAAAGATTGATCAGTTAATGAAGCGTACTTTTCCCTTCAACGCGCAGTGTCACGATTTTGGAGTTAATACACAATCGGCTATTCTATGTAAGAAAAACCTTAAAAAATTGGTTAGACCTTCCATCAACATGAAAGAAACAAGATTTATGTATCAACAGGCGTCCGTGTAAATATTTTCCAAAGTGCACATGCATATGCTGATGTTACTCTCTGAGACGCCTTTACCATATATGGGGTCCAATTGACCTTGGAGGTATAGGAACCCACAGAGCTGGGTCAAAGCTCTGATCTTTTTTCACGGGAAAGAAAATAAGTTCCGCTAAATGATTCTCTACTTGAGACAAATCCTTTGGAAGAATGAAGTGCATCTCAAATTTCCTCAGCTCCAGTCATGCGAAGGGGGAAAGCATCTCTCTATTCGTGCGATTTCGCCTCGTTCAAGGTCAATCATTCTTGTGGACAGTTACTCGATTTCGTGTCTTATAATATTTATTTACCCTTATCCACCTAACCCAATTATCTGCACTTAGCTTAGGAGGTGCTAAATGAACTAACCGAAACCCAAATTCACACTTGAGAATGCGATTATTCTCCATTCCTGTAGAGATTTTGTGGTCGCGCAAAGTGTTTGCCTTCTTTGTCTTAGGGCACTCCTTTTCGTGACTGATGGTGCCTTTATCCTTTTCTGGATAATTGAATTATCATCTTTAACAAAGTGCTAATCAACAGGCCAGTGGTGAAATTCTCACGAAAATCAAGCACCATTTCCCATCCGACTGTTTTTCTTCTTTCAATCTTTTACAGACTGTTAATACACAAACCTCAGCTCGTTTCGTGACGCACACACTGCGTTATCTGAGTAAATACCTGGATCAAAGGTGCCGTGATAACTCGTAAAGTTTTACAGTCTTTGTCAACACGAAAACAATTTTTTTTCTTTTTCACGCGAGTGAGTTTTCCTAGTAAAGCTGTCCTTGAACACCCAGGAGAAACTTTGCAAGAATATTATCTAATCGGTAATAAGAATTTAGGGTAAAAACTTTATAATTGCGCAGGGTATTTGATAGGCCAAGACATACTCATGTGGATGTTTTAAAGTATGAATCTCTGGTGCATATCTGCCTTGTTAATCTCTTTCGAAATCTCGGATAAAATGTTTCAAGGAAAAAATCACTGCGGAATTAAAAATCATTATTATTGTAACGTGGAGTTAACCAGTTATTCCCTAACATGACCTGAAATAAAATTTAAGGAGATAAAATTTTACTCAGGAAAACTCCTGAGTGAAAAAAAATTCGAGTCGGACCAACTATAGCTTGGTGGTCTTCTTAGCCTGAACGTTTAGATGATGATCATATGGAGTTGGATTTAGATGTTAGCTCTAAAATACTGCGATAAAAATATTTGGCTCTAAGTCAGTGATCACCAAAGTGAAAATGAATCATGTAAATGCTTGAAATGATTTTCTTAACATAATATCAGATCCGAAGAAGTGATGGTGAAGTCACATTGAGCCACGGTTGAGGGCTTCTTCCTGTGTATCTGGATCACATATATACGGATAACTTTTACAAAGCATTTCCCTGCTGGAAACTCTTATATCCTGAATTTTGTTATTAACAATATATTCAAGAAGTGCCCTTGACATTCAGAAAATTGCTGAGGTGAAGCACATCTAGGAACGGAAATTAATTAAATGCATAGAACTCTCGAGAAGCCAGGAAAATTAGTAAAAATAACAGATTTAGTGACCGAAATGAGAGTGATAGGTCAAGCTGGTTGTACAATAGTTGTCAAGTTCTTGAATTAGCAGGTAATGTTCTTCGTGCCGGTGTTTTCACTCCGACACGAAGCTAGTTTTCCGGGAGCAGAACCAATGCTTGAGCGAAAATAGCTCATAAATTAGTAATTCTTAGTCATTCTTTTACCCTCCTAAGCTCCGCAAATATAAAGTGATTGGCGAGCCAGCTAACATTGTATGTAAACGTTGATAAACACGTCTACCATTTTGTGTTAAGCAATTATCATAACTGCATTTAAACCGTCTTGGGGACATTTAAGCATAAAAACCTCGTATTTCCTCCAGTAGCGAGAGAGACCAGGTCTAATTGGATGAACTTTAAAATCAACTGAACCCGTTTGAAAAACAAGAGAGTTTATTTACACAAGCACTGATCATTCCAGTGTCTTTATTAATTGTTGTTCAACTCCTAACATGCCTATTTTTAGCCATGCAACAACGGTGTCTCCAAGGTCAATTACCTGACTATCCGTACTGAGCTTCAGCAAGCTTAGTCCAATTTTTTAGCGGGTTATTTTTCTCTGTTTAATCCTAGTGAATATATCAAATGCCGTCACTGTGAAGTTGTTCCAGAGGTGTTGGCTTCTATTCAAGGTGTGGTTTACACCAAAAACATGTCGTGCCAAGGTCGCGTGAGCGGGGCGTTTCTTTGTACAAAGAACAGTATTCGTGAGTGTCAGGCGTCGGCCCAAAATGCTTCGTATTCGGAAGTTTCCTTGCAATGATCCTTTCAAACAAATTTTACCAATACAACTAACTAGTCTCAACAGATATCTCCGTAGGATCGGTGACATCGGCTGGATGGAAATGATGCTCAAAAGTTGGAATTCGGTTGTTGTGGCTTGAATTTCCTCTTTTTGCAACTAAATCTCACTCTGTAAGGAAGACACCATCCTTGGTTGGAGAGGCAAATGCACTTAAAGCCGACCTTCTTTAAGACCCTTCATCCGTCAGCTTGCTTGCATATTTTGGCATGAAGCATGCGACAGATTATAATGAGACAAGAGACGGAAATGCATAGCGAACACTTCATTTATCTCTTAAAAGACGATATCCTCTCTAGATCTAATAGCATATTTGTCAGCGTATCCCTTGACCGCTAAAATACTTTCAGGGGTTTTCACTGCTGGAGAATACTGTAAACAGGAACAATATAAACACGTTAATGATATGGACTGTTTGTAACTGAAGAACTTTCAAGAGCTGAATGTAAAGTGTCGGCTCGTTTTGAAGTAAATTTGGACACGATAACCTTCTTACCTTTCTTCGATATTTCGCTGGTGCCAATTCATACCCCTGGGTGAAGAGAGGTGCCGTAAATTTAAAACGTCTGAGTAAAGAACGCAACAGAATGTCCTTGCTTGGTCTCGAATCCAGACCTCTCGACTAATTTTTCAGCTCGATAATACACCGAAAAGTCATAGCGTCTCCTATGGAAACTATCAGGGTAATATTGAACAAACACCATTTTTTACTGAGTGCTTTAGAAATTTGATTGATTGCATTTCTTTGCATTAAAAACTTGATTAAATTCATCATAGTACAAATTTTACGATTTCCTTTTCCATAATGAGACCTTTGCCCTGATTTTCTCCTATGAAATTCATTAAGTAATTACTCGAAATGTTCTGCAAGATTTAATGTTGGAAGTATTACAAATCTTTGGGTTCGCACACAGATCAGTAACTTGAATCTAGGAGCAAGTCAGAAACTTGAAACATTCCTGTGTTTAAGTAACATCAGCGTCATACAGACTTTGCAATGACAGCTGGGTTTTAGCAGAGGTGTAACCACAAAGTGGCTCTCACTCTACTGACTTTAGCGTTGAATTGGAATTTGACTTAGTGGTTTTGAGGAGACGAAAACTGGAAAACTCTGGAAAAATAAAAAACCTTCGAAGCAATGGGAATATACTAAATAAATAACTCAGTCTACAAGTAACGGAGAAGTGAGCAAAGTATCATTTTCTATCCGGCTGAAAACACGAGATCTGATTCAACCCAATCGATCATTTTCCTAAGACTGTCAGCCTTCCTTACCATATGTTACTCATAAGGATGCAATATTGCCTCATCATCATGACTACTCCGTACAGCCGACTCATTATGAGCGAATCATGTTGCGGAAACGCAAACCTACGCATTTTGCTAAATATTGATCGTTCTGAATATTTCCTGACTTGGAAATTTTTCTTTATATTTGTTTTTCTTTAGTTTCCTTTACGTGCAACGATGTAGCAAGACGCATTGACCTTTACGTGAAGACAATTCCACTTTTTTTTCCCTTTTTGTTGTAAAAACCGCAACAAATATTTTTAGCTATAAACAGAAATACGAAACTGCTGGAAAGCGTCTTAACTTATCTCTAGAACAAAAATTCTCGACAGTACGTGGGGATGACCTTTCAAGTTGTGAGTTTATATAATACTGGTTCATCGGATTGTTCCTAACCGGCCTACGTGACAACTGGAGTGATCTGATTTTTCCCTCTGGGATTTCTTTTAAACATACCTGTGTACATATTTAGCAATTTTTAGATAGAGAGGATCGAGAGCATAGGCTATCAGAAGTCAAAACATTTCCCGTCTTTTTTTTTTTTATTAAATTAAAGCTATTTCCTGATGAGCTTTGTTCCTACCATGATGTTTGTGTAGAAGCTACGTCATACTTAATTTGAGGTTGTTCAGAATTTCAGCCTGACTCTCATGTTCGTCCAGCATTTGAATACTGTCACAACCCATCTGTAGTCATCCTTATTTCCTTGTCTTATTTTTATCTTTCGTTATTTTTCTGTCTTATTAAACTTTAACTTCAAATTTTCTTTCAATTCAAATAAAAGCATAATTTTGTGTGACTTTTAATGAGCTGGAATTGATGCTTTTAGCTGTAGATTCGTAAACTTTAAACTCGTACCATCTTTAGTTGATCAAAGTAACATTTCTATAATTGTCCTAGGTACGAAGGTGGCAATTAATTTTTATCTCTGGGATAGAAAGGTCTTGATGACTGTGACAAATGCAACACGAGTTATTTTTCACGTCAATAACTGCCATAAATTGATTGCAAATTCAGATTAGACGAATTCTCCGCGACATCGTTTCGCCACAATCCTTGACTTTTTCGTACTAGTGCATGTTCTCTTCTCTATAAACAACTTTTAATAAGCCTTAGTTATTTAAGTAGATGTGAGCATTCTCATTGAAAGTAATGCGGTAATCTGAAACTTTCCAGTTTTGATCCGGAGCGCAATTTTAGGAAATAGTTGCGCCTTTTCCACATCTCAACGAAGCCATGTGAAATAAGTAAAATTAAACGCACCAAACACATAACAGGTGCAACGATCTCAGCTTAAAAACAAAGCTACATTCTAAAGATTTGCCAATAGTAAGGTTTTCTGGGCTGAATAGTTTTATAAGTACTTTGTTCTTGTATTGCTTCACGTATCGTTGAATTAGACGTGCTTGATCGCAAATAAACGTTTATAAATATTCAAAGAAGATGATCTTTTTGTGGTCTTTTTAATTTGTTGTTTCTAATAAAAGATCCATGTGGTTTTTGTGTAAGTTTTCAGCCTCTTTAGGGTCACGTATTTGCATCTCTATCAACCATGCCTTTTTTCTGTCGCTTGCAAAAACGTGCCAAGCTAGAAATCGGTGGAATTCAGTTTGGCTCACAGTTCAACGAAGCCATGTGAAATAAGTAAGATTAAACGCACCAAACACATAACAGGTGCAACGATCTCAGCTTAAAAACAAAGCTACATTCTAAAAATTTGCCAATAGTAAGGTTTTCTGGACTGAAAAGTTTTATCAGTACTTTGTTCTTGTGTTGCTTCACGTATCGTTGAATCAGGCTTTAAACGTGCTTGATCGCAAATAAACGTTTATGAATATGGTTTGCGGTTTTTGTGTAAGTTTTCTGCCTCTTAAGGGTCACGTATCGCTTGCTAAAACGTGCCAAGCTAGATATCGGTGGAATTCAGTTTGGCTCCCGTATGAGGCGTTGTATATAGGAATTTCTGGGTCCAAACCGGTTCCTGCAGAACAAGTTACAACTATCACCGAGCTCAAAACTTACCATCCATCTAATTTCTGTCAACAAACATTACGCTATTGACATTGCTGATCCTGGCAGTAGGCAGGACGCGTGTCATGGCTCAGTGGTAAAGCATCGGAGCGCGGAATACAAAGGTCTGAGGTTCGATTCCTCACGGGGACTCAGAATTTTTTTCTTTGTCCCACGCTCGTGACAAGACGAAAAAACATCCCTCTTTATTATTTAATTTTCCCGCATTTTCATAGCTCTGGCGCAGATGTTTACCCAACACTCCCTTAATAGCTATACAATAGACCTGAACGAATTTCGAAAATCTATATAACCCCTTGTTTTTATTAGAATTTATTTTCTTTGAGATGCAGGTGGGGTTTTGGAAGAGTTCAGCTCCTCCATGTCTTTCGTTGACCTGGTTATCTGCCACAATTCACGGGTCTATGACGTAAGTACAAAAGCGGAAATGCTAACTTATCGTCCCATAGCACGCAATATATTTTTCAACGAATAAATAGCAATCACCCCCTTCACTTACGTAATATCTCTAAGGAATAGATCTGGTTGAGAAACAAAAAAAAATTGGATGAAAAAAATCCGCTTTTATCCGTCTAAACTTGATCCATTAACTATAATATTATCAAACCTCCCAGGAGGTAGCACGAGTATTGCCAAAATAGTGTAACCTGACTACAACAATTCTTAATGTCCTTGCGTGCCGTGAAACTATTTTTTTCCTTAGATCTTGTATCCAAAAGTCGCGTTTGCAAGCTTTTATAGCGTGCCAAAGGAAAATCACCGGGTTATTTTGGACGTGACCTATTTAACCTTGACCTTGGTCTTGTAAGTGGAATTACCGCCTCTTTATTTACAGAAGAACTTTGGGGCAGGGCTTTAATTGAAGTTTGGTGGAATAATCCCACTAAACTCATGTTACTTGTTATCGTTTATTCTTAACACTTTCCCTCTGCACCCTGTTCCTATTTTCCAGTGATCCATCTCCTCTGCTACAATTCTTGATATCCTCATTGTAAAATATCAATTTACGAAAAAAGGGCCAGAGTCCAAACTCCGCCGGAAAATATGTATTAAACTTATTAAATGAACCACAACATCTGGCTGAAATTAAAACTCCAAAACTTCTTAAAATCACAAACAAAGAGGTATTAAATTTACGCGAACGAAAGCCTAAAAACAATTATTTAAACCCGTTGAAAAAAAACAAGCAAAATAAGCGAAAAGTGTCCACGTCAGTTTTGCAATGTCAAGGTTAGAGTTCTTTGACGTGATTTGCTAATTTGTAAAATCACGCGCGCCACGCGTAAATATGAGGACAATGCAAAGTGGGGACAGGAATTAAGAAGAGAAAAATTTTAATTTGAAATTTAAAAACGAAATAGAATTTCTACACCCATTATCATTTTTTTTCTTCGGCTTTTCCAGTTTTTAGTAAATCCCAGTAGATCTTCATTGATCACCTTTCTTTTATTTCTTGGCGTAGACGCCTTTTATCCCATACGTTTCGCACAAGTACTTAGGTTAGACTAAAATTAAACAGAAGTTAGTGTAATCGTGATGTTATAGGCTACATGTTACAAAAAAATGTGGGTACTGTTTGTTTGGGTTTGTCGAAAGAGGACCACGCCCTTACTTAGTTCTTGCTTGACTCTTCTTGCGCGTGCGCAAGAGTAAATTATGAGGAGTAAATTAGAGTAAATTAAGAGTAAATTATGAGGAAACAATTTTTGTCTCCTCTTTATTATGGTCAAAGGAGACAAGATCATAACGTGTTTTCGTCAGCAGGGTTACATATCGCATTCAGGAGAACTCTCTCGGACTTGCGACAGAAGGGGATGTTTAGGACTGGGCCTTGTCTATCCCATGAACCCGTGCGGCAATACAAACAGTCATGGCGACTTCGCGGTTAGCCCAACAGTGTCCTTCAACAATACTTTCAGGCTAGATATTCTCCTTCTGCAGCTCCAATAAACATATGCTTCTGCGAAAATGAGCGACTGGGAAGAAGACGCAGACGATTCCAGGAGCACTCCTCAGAATGTGTATATTCCACCTAGCGGGAGAGGATGGCACAATTCCTATGTCGAGAACGTCGAGGAAAATTTTTCTGATGGTAGGCGACCCGGCTTTGGACGAGGAAGGGCAAATCGATTTGGAAATGCAAGAGAAGAGTACTCAAGCCCAGGAAAGAGGAATGATTATTCCGAACGTGGGAGCTTTGGAGGTTTCAGTGGAGGAGAAAGCGGGTTTGGTGGCAAACAATTCGCACGTGGGGGTCGCTCGTGGAGAGGCAGCCGCCAAGATGATGGCTGGCAAGATCGGAGAAACAGGGATTATTCCCGAGGAAATGAACGTGAAAGAAATAGTACTGAGATTATGGTGCCCTCGGATGATGTGCGCTATATCATTGGTAAGGAAATGAAACGTGGATTAATCTTGTATTTTAGCTCGTTATATCTCCAAAGACATATACACCTTTGACTTTGTGCACACTCCACATAAATAACTGCTAAGGTTTTTACTTATGGAGTTCGAATTTTGTCATGGAATCGGACAAAGTGAGATCCTGTGAACATTTCAATAAAAAGCCGCCATAAAATGCAAGGGTTATTAAGCACTCTCCATAAGGAGCTGACAAACAGTTGAAGCTCCAGATTAAGATTCTGACATCCTTGGGTGGGGGAGGGGAGGAGAAGGAGGGTCTGTTACTGAAATAAAACCCCCCTCCTGCATCTTACCATTGCATTTAAAGTCAACTGCTCTTCTTTTATGTTAAGTACATGCTGGGGTTAAGCATCAATTTAAAGCTTCAACATCCCCACACACATCCCCCCCCCTTTGTGCCAGAACTGGGGGGAGTGGGGAATTTGAACCAGAATACACTTGTTCTAAGGGAAAGAGTTCACTTTTGCAAGCAGATTTTCAGAGGAAAAGGTCTGTAAGAAAGTCAATGTTGCTGATCTTGGCTTTTACAAAAAATTAACCATTAAATCCAAACCTTGGGGCAGGGCATTCACACACAATTTTGGGCCAGAAGGAAAGAATTTGAACAAACCAATCTGCAAAATCTCAAATGCAAGGGGGGTTGCTAAGGGGTTGTGGGAGAGGGGTGATGTTGAGACTTTGATTGACGTATTAACTGCTATAGAATATACAGGAATTTTATTTCAACTTTCAATGAGCGTGTCTGGCAATATCATTATTTGTTTGTTTGTATTTAGAGGGCTGGGGTGAGAAGCCTTCTCACTTTCCCTCACAAGATGCATGTATACTGCTGCTTAAATACCTGCTAGTTGACCACCTCAGTTATGCACAAGGGAAGCTCTGAGGTTTTAATCTCCATAGGTTAACCCTTTTACTTCCAGAAATGATTAACATTGAAATTCTCCCTATAAAATCCATATTTTATTCAGCAAACAGGTTAAGAGAATGCTCAAACTTATCAGATAGAAGTTTTTATCTTTATCCAACACCAAATTCTTGCAACTAATTTATGAAGAAATGTGTAGCAGCTAGAGGGGAGAATTAACAATTAGATCTTTTGGAGTTGTAGGTTTAATCTGGGTTTTTATCTTCCCCTTGCTGACAAATATAGCAAAGGTCCAGCTTCTTTCTTTATTTAATGATAAATCATATAATTTACTACCTCTTCTATTATATTTGCTTTTGATAGTTATTAAACTTACTTTGGGTTGAGTTACCATTAAATATATTAATTGATTTATTTATTTCCTTATCAGGCAAAGGTGGCCAAAAGATAAGAGAAATTCAGAGTGAAAGTGGAGCATACATTAAGGTGTGTAAAAAGGTAGTAACAGTTGAAAGAATGATTGGATATGAGCTCAAAGTGAGTTGTGATATACTGTTATTTTCTCTTTCCAACTTTTCCCTGTATATTCATGCAAAATGCAAGAAGAACTTGATGATGAATGAAAAGTCACTTAGGCCTTTGACTTCTTACAGCGACCAGCAATGTCACCCTTGAATCATACATTGCCTAGCAACAAACAATGCGTAGTACTTAGCTAGTAACTATACATATTTTAATCCCATTAGATACTTATATTTTTATATCGTGTACATATGTTTGTGATTAGTTTTAACATTTGCCTATTTATATATTTCTCTGTGAAATACGCACTTCAGTCTAATGACTGCGATGTATTTGTGAATAAACAGTCTATCTATCTATCTATCTATCTATCTATCTATCTATCTATATATCTATCTACCACATTCAGGTCGCAAGAAGAAAGGAAATGATCACCAACTTAAGAAGTTCTTAATTGTTAAACAAGTTCTCCTTGCTAGCACCTTAGAAAATGTATAGAGAACAGTTTGGAGAATATGCATAGTGATATTATTGTTAAAGGGTTAAGGCCTTATTCCACTGTATTTTTCCAGTAAGTCACCTGAAGGTCTGCTACCAAATCGTAGACAATTGCCACAGCTATGTCAAGGATGACGTCAACCCAAAAACTTTAATTTCTCTAAAATATTTGAAATATGGTTTTGACTTATTTTCAGAGGAAAATAAGTCAAGTTCTCTAGTTTTAGAACTGTGAAACATAGTTTTCCATGTTGTAATTAAAACTGGCTGTTCTTGTCCATTTCTCTGTGCTGAATACTATCAATTATTTCAATGGCAGGTTAAAAAGGATGATGCTACTTATTCGGAGACCCCAGTAGAAATTTCTGGCAGTGAAGACCAAATTAAAAAAGCTAAAGAAATGATTGAACAGATTATTGGTCCTGATTCATCAGTAACAAACAACATGGGAGGTATGACCAGCTCTCAATATCATTAAATGAATGAGCTCTATTCAACAAATATATTCCATGTTGACTGTAAATATATGAAAATCTTCTATGTGAACTGTGGTTGTACAAAATGAATTGGAAAATGATCTTCACAGTAATGAACACTACTTGAGCAGTAGTGACAAAAAAGGCTGAAACAAATTTAGGCCTGTACAGGATTTGAACCCATGAACTCTGCGATACCAGTGCAGTGCTCTACCAACTGAGCTAACAAGCCAACTGGGAGCTGGTCACTTTGTTGCTATGTATCTCTTCAGTGATAGATCACATTTGATGTCAAGGTATTGTTACAGCAAGAACAAGAACAAGAATCTGTTCTTACCACATGTGGATACATGCTCTGATCTATTAATTTAATGTAAAGACTCAGAGTAACATAGAATCTATTTGCAGTATATATACTGTAAAAACCCGCAGATAAGCCGCATCTTTTCTCCAAAAATCATTGCTAGAAATTGGGGGTGCAGCTTATCTGCAGGAACATTTGAAAAAGGTGTTGTGAATGTCAACGCTAATGTCCGTCGCATTTGATCTAATGCCTGGTTACTAAGCTTTGAATGTTCCACTCACATTCTTGTTGTAATTCAAAAATCTATGGAAAAACTGTGTTGAATGAAGAAATTCCTGTCAACAAATACCAGAAAAAGATCAATCATATGTCAAAGTTGGTAGAAACGATATCTGTTATGTTGAAGTGCTAAAATTGTGGGTAAGACTTTGAAGTGTTTTCCATTGCAGTGTTAATAGTAAGTTTATGTTTGATGAACAGTGGATGAAGAAGACTTCTTGAGACTCAACTTTGGATTTCTTTTGATTTCGTTCAAAAATCTTTTTTCCCAAAATTTGAGCTGCTAAATTAAGAGTGTGGCTTATCTGTAGGTGTGGCTTATCTGCGGGTTTTTACAGTAATAGGAAAGAAAATGTCATCAATGGTGATGGCTGCATGGGCCTCTGGGTTTGAGTACAGACATATCTTTTGACCTTTTCATGTCACTGTCAGTAATAAATATATGTTATTTGCCGGCTGGGAGGTCCGTATGGTGAAAAACTGTGACCGAGGTCTTGAAAATACTGCCTGAGGCCGTAGGCCGAGGGCAGCATTTTCAAGACCGAGGTCACAGTTTTTCACCATACGGACCGACCCTTAGCCGGTAAATAACATATTTATTGTTTTTAAACTTGACGAAATTCTCTCCGAAAGAACCCGAATGATTTAGGGCTGTTAATACGGCAAGATCTTCCATAAACTGAACAATTTTTGAGCGAGTAAATGGTAGTTAAAATAGAGGTGAAGCAAATTAAAGAGAGATGCCTTAGCGAAACATTTTCATTTCCGTAACGATAAAGGTGATTTAAAAGGCTTTCAAACAAACTTTGAAACATTATTTTTACAAGTATCTGTCACAATCTGACACCTGTCAATTAGAGAGCGCGTAAGAAAAAAAAAAGCATAAGAGCATTTGAAAAACAATGGAACTAGTTTGGCAAGGACTGTCACAATGTTTTCTTCAAAATCAGTCAATAATCTAACGGAAAGTATTATTCACTCTCATCGACGATTCATTCGTGTACGAAGATTTACCTCTGTTCATTAAGTAAACGGCGAGGAAAGTAATTGTGAGTAAATTCAACTTTTTTATTTTGAAGTTGTGAGAGTTCGCTTGTTTGTTTGCTGCAATGGCGTGTGTAAATCTGGTCTTTCCTTCACAAAAACTAAATTCGAACAGCACACTCCAACGAGACACAAGGGAATTTAATGCGGCCTTTTCTCAAAAAATTCCTTCAGTTTCTGTTGTGTAATTTACGGTACAAATGTCCAAATTGAACGGAATTGGAAAGACTCACCGGGAGCCTATATTTGTTGTAGAACTTAAATTAAAACTTTGCTCGCTCTTTCTCTACTAACAATTTTCTCGAGAAAATTCAGATATTAAATTAACGTTCCATCGTTCAGTTTAACTGTAATCAAATACCTCACGTTTTAACTTTCTGGGTACTTTTTGTGAATGATTAAAATTGATTGCAGACAGTTTTTAGGCCGCTTGTCAACCAACGTAATGACACTATTGTTTATACAAATTCATTCTGAAACCAATATTTTTCTGTCAACCAAAGTGATTTGAGAGAGAGAAAAGAGAGGATTCATAAGTTATTTATCGGCTTGAGGTAGTGACCGACTTGTTTGCTTTAAAATACTGCCCAGCCGGAAAACGAGGTATATTTATGAAAAATGACAACGAAAGTTGGGATGTACTCGGCGATTCACGAAAGCATTACCGTGGCCCGTGGGCAGAGATAGGAAAATACTGACCGGGTAAAGAACCAGTCAGATTGCAGGATTCGTTACCGTGCCCTCTAAAAAAACAATAATATGTTTTATCTGTCTTAATTATTCAGGTCTATCCATTCAAAATGGTACTTCAGATGAAAGGTTTGTTTTTAACATTAAAAGCTTTATCTCAGCAATAAGATGGTTTTTTGTATTTTTTTGATCACTCTTGAAATTTTTGCATCACCTCTTGTGCGTACTGATTTGCCCTATAAGCACCATGGATTAATAATGGTAATTGAACTAAGTAGAGTGCATTGTGGTCTGAAATCATACAAGTGATTTCATAATTGAACAAGCATGCAGCACGAGTTTGATTTGAAATTACAAGTATAATTTCAGACCAAAATTGCTTGACACAAATTTACAATCACTACATGTACTTTATTGCATCCATCATGAATTGCAAAATTCAGCTGCTCAAATACAGGATTTTTGTAGTCATTAGATTGAAATATTTTATTGATCTAGTGCTGAGCTGGTTTATAAAACTTAAAAATTGTGTTTCATTTTCCTCTAATTTGATTGGTTTATGTGAACAAGCCTTGAAATATGATTGGTTGTTGTGTTTTGATAGAGGTTTCTAATAGGCTGGGAAAAAGATGTGATTTGGAGAAAAAATGGTGAAATTTGTAAATAAGTCACACCAATCTGAGCCAATCAGATTGCATGGATCACCAACAATTTCAAAATGTATGTAATAAAGCTTGAAACAGAAACCTTCTGCATCCCTGAAAATTGCCTTGTATCTCTATCTTCAGTTCCCAACCGGTTAAGCCCAAACGTATTCCTTGGGCAAAGCTTCGTTCAGAACAGGAAGAAAAGGAAGCTGCAAGATGGGCAGGTATCATACTAAATTTAACCTTGTTGACTAGTGCTGATCCTCACTCCTTGAATGGCATGTACTGTTAGTAATTTAATATTTAATGTACTTCCTCTTCTTACGCAAGGTCAAGGTCAGTTCTGTAAGTTTTGGAAAATGTTTTTCAATCAGATTTATGGCCTAGGCCTAAAAGAATTAGCTCTGTAACTTGCAATACAGACTGAGAAAATGGAGTCAATGAGATTTGTAGAAGCTACAAATATTTTATCTCTGGGTTCAAACATGGGAAATATTTTAGTTCAAACAAGCTTTTGAAATCAGTAGGCTGTACAGTGAAATATGGCCCCCTAAAGTGGCAAATCATAGTGCACTTACTAACTGAGATATACAATTACTTATTGTTTCATGAATTAGTATTGAAGAAATCTTGCTTGCAGAAAACATACCTTTCTTATCAATTAGAAAGTCTATGCAAAGGAATGCAAGAAAAACAATAAACAAAGTCTATTTGTTGCCCAGTAATCATTTTAAAAATTGTTATAATTTTCTGTTTCTCAAATTTATTTTTTATCAAGCTCTATTCACATATAATGAAACATGTACTGCACCTTGGTGAATGGTTAGGTTTTATATCCATGCCTCTTCATCACCATTTTAATATCTGGACTGATTTTAAATTTTATACTGTTTTATTGTTTGATATTCAGATTTACCACCCATCAAGAAAGTATTTTACAGAGAGCAGCCGTCAATTACAAACATGGCTGATGAAGAAGTGGAGAAATTTAGGTAAGAATGTGTGGAGTTTATCAAACTGTCTGTGGAAAAGCAGGTGTCATAATGGTAACATAAAATTTTTGTAAGCTGTTAACTCTTTAACTCTCCGAGAGTGACTGGGTTTCATTTTCACTAATATACATTATCACTACTAAATCAAACATTTAGATCATGAGAATACAGGTAAAGATCAGCAACTAATTTAAAGAATCTCTTAGTTGTTAAAAAGATTCTCCTTGCCAAAACCATAGGAAATTTAGAGAGAACAGTATGGAGAATATGCTTAATGGTCTGAGGGTGTAAAGGGGTCTAACAGGATAACTTCCTTAACTTGCACTGATGTACAAAATTGAACTGTACTTGAAATCTCAAGAGACTTGCTTTACATGTACATGTACATGTACCAGCTTTACTGGTTGATCAACCTCTTTAAGTGATATTTTTGTTGCATGTGATGTACAGTTGATGGAGCTATCATGGTTATATTTCAGGCCTTAAATATCTTCAATACAGTAGGCCTCTATCCCTGCTTGGTCTTAAACTGCTTGTAAGAATTATATTATTAAACAAATAACTTTTCTTTCCTCACCTTTTAGATTGGATAATAATAGAATCATGGTAGAAAATTATGGGGAATCCATTCAGGACCGTAGTATTCCAAACCCTGTTACAACATTTGCCGAAGCTTATGCTGATTATCGTGAGTTATCTCATTGTATCCCTTTTTTCAAATACAGGACATTTCACACAAAAGACTTTTTGCACAAGTCTTCTAGCACAAGTTTTGGACCGTTTGCACAATTCTTAGTGGTCATTTCGCACAATAACTATAAGTGAGAAACATTAATATAAAAGGTATACTAATACTGATAAAACATTTCACCTTCACATGTCACTTTCAATAAGATCCAACGGCGAGAACGTAGACATTTATTTACATAATAACTACAACTAGATCGAAATGCTTGTGAACACGATCACCATTCTTACTTGAAGGAAGGAACAAATCTTTCTCTCTATGAAAATGTAAAGAACTCCCTATTCGAATGATTACTTCTATTACTTTTCCTTTGTTAAACAAAAAACCTTTTAGTTTTGGTGGTTGGAAAAACCGTTGGAAAAAACCTTTTAGTTTCGGCCATTGGATCTTGTGAAGGTGAAATGTCTTATCAGTATACCTTTTATACTGATGTTTCTCACTTATAATTATTGTGCGAAATGACCACTAAGAATTGTGCGAACAGTCCAAAACTTGTGCTAAAAGACTTGCGCGAAAAGTCTTTTGTCTGAAATGTCCGGTTACCCTTTTTTCAAATTTGACAATGTGATGATTGTGCTCCATAGTGTGGAAGGATAAAAGGTTAATTTAGCTCTGCTACCATTTCAAAATTTATGAATTGAATTAAATCTAGTGGTACTAAAAGAATCCACAAAGATGCAAAGAATGTCAAGAAAATTGAATTACATTTAGATTTGAGTTAATTCTATCTGTTTGATGTATTTTTGTCAGGTTTTCATGTATAGGGATGTTATAAAATTCTGATATCAATATGAATATTTTGCACAAATCTGCTCTGAGAACTTGTGAATTGGAAGAGCTTGTGTAAGGACTTAACCCTTTAACTCCCAGCAGTGATTAACATGTAACTTCTCCCTACAATATCCATACATTATCCAGCAAACAGGTAATGAGAATATTCCAGCTTATCAAGTAGAAGTTTTTAACTTGATCAAACACTAAATTCTTGTAACTATCCTATAAGGAATTGTGTAGCAGCCAGAGAGGAGAATTAAGAATTAGATCCTGGGAGTTAAAGGGTTAAGACCCTGAAGCAAATCAGGATTTTTTTACAGGAAAAAGCAAACTTACTATTGATTCATTCTCCTTTTACCAAACTAAAGGTGTTTTTGATTTCAATTTGTTTTTGTTACAGCTGAAATCATGGAAGAAATGAAGAAAGCAGGATTTGTCAGACCATCACCTATTCAGGTATTTTAAATACTGTTTCAGCACTAACTTGTCTCAGGTCAAATTATCCATGTGATAAGCTTGTATGAGATCATAATTATGCATTTTTAATAACAGCTGGGTAGCAACTACAATGTAGATTTAACTGCTTGTATATGTAATTCACTGACTTCCTGCTTGTAGCCTAAATACAAGTATAATATTTTCCTATTCATCATATTTACTAAGAATGTCTGACTCTGAGGAATAATAAAGAAAGCATTAATTGAAGTAAACCTTATTAAAATGTTGGAAAATGTAACTGTAAGAGTCTAGAACTTCAAACTTCTTAAGGGAACCTAGACATTTTTTGTGAAATAAAGACAATCCAAGCCTTTAAAAACTAATCAATTGCCATTCTAAACTACCCATTTGTACCATGTTTTATTGAAACCACTGAAAATATGCATGTGGAGTTTTGGATTTTTTTTCTTTTTGAACAGTGCCAGTCCTGGCCAGTAATCATGTCAGGGATGGACTTGATAGGGATTGCTCAGGTGAGCCAAAAGTCTAATCCTTATCTGTTAAGCCCTTTCAGCCCATGGCCCATTAGTGATTGCAGCTAGATCAAGTTTTATGGTGCCTGTCCTAGATAGGATGAAAGTCTGTTGTTGCTGACAGGAACCTTTTTCATGTTATAAACTGTTTCCTACACATAATTTAAAACAAATTATAATTATGTTTGAGTTGCAATACAACAAGTATGTGTTCTGAGTTAACCTGTTAACCCCCAGAAATGATTAACATGTAACTTCTCCCTATAATATTATACTTTTTCAAGCAAAACAGGTTAAAATACTCAATACTTAAGCTGAAGTTGTTTTCTTGACCTACTGTAACTCCAAATTCTCATAACTAATTTACAAAGAAATGTGTAGTGGCACAGCTAGAAGTTAGGGAGAATTAACAATCAGATTGAGGGAGTTGCAGGGTTTTCAAATTCATGTGTGGCACATGCGAGAGCTTTGGAACTCCACGTAGGACCAGGCCATGAAAACTTTTTTTAAAGCTGCAAAATAGTATGGAAGCAAATTTGAGCTGCCAACTTATATTACTGTATTTTTTAGTTCTCTGTTTCTTTGTTTGTTTCTCCTGTGGCACAACTGTTTATAAATCTGTTTGCCTTTGTTTTCATCAACAGACAGGTACAGGAAAGACATTGGCCTTTCTGCTTCCTGCTTTCCTTCATATTGATGGACAAGAAACGTAAATAAACAGCTTTGTAACTATAAGCAGAATATACTGTAGGTTACTTGAAGCCAACATCTACTATTGTCATGGCGAAACTGACTGATTAATTAAGAACCAAATTTATAAGCTTCTACAATACAGATTACTATAACTATTTGTCACTGTTGCAAGGAACTTATGGTGTTTTTTTGTTTATTTCAGGCCTCGTAATGAAAGAGGTGGACCTACTGTATTAGTTCTTTCCCCCACGCGAGAACTTGCTTTGCAAATTGAAGCAGAAGTTAAGAAATTTCATTACAGGGGAATAAAAAGGTTGGCAGATTTTTTTCCCATTTTAAAGTTTCAAGAAATAAAGTATTTTTCCCTTGGAATGTTAAATTTGGCCACATTTACTCCAAGTAAACAACTTGTAGATCACAATAATTTCATATACTTGTTCAATATGTATATCTTGCTGTACTGAGGAGGCTTGTCAAATATTATAATTTAGTTTTATCATCAGAGTTGATGATGCAATTTAGAGTTTCTAAGAGTTTCTAAGCTGATGTTTTAAGCATTAGCCCTTTGTCAGAGTGAATGGAATGGGTGCTAACACTCGAAATGCAGAACCAGAGCTTTTTTAGAAACCTACCCCCTATCGGCTTATTCATTTGTTTAATATGGACCTAGCATGTTTCTTAGCTCACCCATAGTTTCTCTGTAACTCACTGGTAGAGTATTGAACCATGCAATATGAAGTTCTAGAGCTTGATTCCTTGTGGAGGACTCTGATTATTTACTCCAGAGAGGGTGGAGTGAAGAGGTAGCCTGACACTGTACCTGCTCATTTTTCAGTCTTTAGCATGTATTTTTGTTTTGTTTTGTTTTTTTTTTTTTCTCGAGTCATACAAACTTAAATTGTTTTTGATAGTGTCTGTGTTTATGGAGGTGGAAGCAGAAAAGGACAGATTCAAGTGGTTCAGAAAGGAGTTGAGATTGTTATAGGTACTGATATCAATTTTATTGCCTTGATATCCTGTGGCCACATTAAGTCTTTTTCCCTTCGGGAGATATGGTGGACTCATGGTAAGCGTGCTGGACTACAGTATGTGTCCAGAGGCCTGTGTATGATACCTGGCTGGGTCAACATGTTCTGTTCTTAAGTTTACTTTGCTCTCACAACACCTGTTTCCACTCAGGAGTGTCAATGGATATGGGCAAACTGTCAGGAAGCCAGATGGAATGCATGCTGGTATCCTGAGATGGTGTTGTAATCCATTTAGGAGTAATGTGTCAATGAATTAAAATCTTCAACACCCTCCCACAATTAGTTTGAACTCCCATCTCCTGGGCTAAGTTGTGGTCAAATGCCCTGTCCAAAAGCCAGATTTGATGGTCAATTTTTTTTATAAAACGCAAGATCAGTGACGGTGACTTTTTTGCAGACCTTTTCTTCTGAGTCATTTGTTCACTTAAGGAAACTCTTTACCTTACAAAAACTCCATATTAAAAGGAGAAATGTGTATTCAGCTGGAAAGACTTGATAGTTCCCATTCAAATATCTCACCCCACACAGGCAAGGTTTAAATTTTGCAAACGACAGTCCAATGCCTATGGGTTGCTCAGGAGAGGCTGATTGTGCTTCACTTTTATGTGTGTTTAGAGCACAATCATCAAATTCTGTATATAGCTGCATTTTGTATTATCATTTGCAGTTCAAGAATATTTTCTCTTAGCTAAGGTGATTTTGTTAATTTGTAGATCAACATGAAAACATTGTTTTTCTCTATTAATCAGCTACTCCTGGTCGATTGAATGATTTGCTTATGAATGAAATAATGGATGTCAGAAGTGTCACCTATCTGGTAAGTTTTTCTTTAATAAAATGTATAATTTATACATTAATAAAAGTTACAAGAGTTGCACTCTTAGAGATTGCTTCGTAGACGATGGAAAGTTCTGATCCGGTTTAGTAGACGGCACTTTTCACAGTTTCTGTTTTCACTCCCAGCTGTATATTTAAGTCACAAATAATATCTTTGATGTTGAAGGTGCTTGATGAGGCAGACCGTATGCTTGATATGGGATTTGAACCTGAAATCAGGAAAATTTTACTTGATATCAGACCGGACAGGCAAACAATTATGACAAGGTACATGTGCATATACCCACACATGGTTTTCCTCTTGAGCGCAAAGTAGACTTGAAGGAAGGCTTGAATGCCAGTCAATATGTTTTGTACTTACATGAGTATACTATATAATTACTAGACTTTAACAAGCATAAGTACACATCACTGTTATTACAGACTTGAACTCTGTGGCAGTATTAACAGTGTTTTGCAATTTTCCTGTGTATCATAATTATTGAGGTTTTGCTGTCTTGTAGTTTGTTTTATTTATTTAGACATTTTTTCTGTCTTTTCATTTATTTATTTGTTTGTTTGTTTATGTTTAAGATATCACAATTTCTTCTTTTCAGAGGAAAAGAGAGACTGCAAAGAGAACATTTTTTTGTATATGATGATTTCTTGTTTTCTCTTTTCTTGTTTTGTATGTATTTAATGTTCCTGTGAGGAGATTTTAATGTTGATCACTTCTGTTATAGTGCAACTTGGCCAAAAAGTGTCCAGAGAATGGCTGATCAGTACATGAAGGATCCCATGAGGGTGTTTGTGGGATCACTGGATTTGAATGTAAGCACGGCATGCTAGAGAGTTATCGTTATTTGAACGCAATGAAGGTCCACAGCTTTTATTTACCCTTTACACCCTAACATCAGCATACATATTCTCCTGACTCTTCTCTATACTTTCCTTTGGTACTGATAAGGAGAATTTGTTTATCAATCAAAGCTCTTAGGTTTGTGATCATTTCCTTCATTCTCATGATGTTACTGAATGATTCAGCAGTACTACTGTAATGAGAAATTACATGCTGGTCACTTTCAGGGTTTAAATGGTTAAATTTTTAGCGACTCAGTTGCAATGTTAATTAATTAGAGTGACCAGCATCTGATTTCTCCTCTCGCCATCTTTCCTGAATCACACTTTAAAGTCACGAGAATAAAGATCATGATCACCAACTGAAAAAGCTCTAGATTTTTAAACAAATTCTCCTTATCCGTACCTTCGAAAATTTATAGCGAATAGTAAGGAGAATGTGCATACTGATATTAGGGTGTATAAAAGGGTTTAAAACCCTCGTATTTCTTGAAAAAAATCGACAACGAGGAAATGTGAAAAGTAGCTTAGAAAAATTTTCAAAATAATCACTCCTACGAAAAAAATTGTTTTATGCTCTGCCCTGACTTTGCAAATTTGTGTTTTTAGGCTTGTCACAATGTTACGCAGCTTGTTGAGGTTTTGGATCCAGTTGAAAAGAAAGAAAGGGTTTGTACCAGTCTTAATCTCTCTTGTTTTATGAAAAAAGTAAGTGTCGTTAAAATAAATTACGTGAACTTTGTACAAGGTGAACTCTACTTTAGTTCACGCCTTGGCATTGAATATTGATATAGATGTGTGAACATGTTGACGGTTGATAGTTGGCTGCGATAGAGAGAGCCAGTGTTATCATCATAGATTCCGTCGTCGTCGTCACTAAAATCCCTCTCTGTCCTTCATCATCTTAATGTCCATGATCTTGGACAAGATTTTGAAACCGAAACAATCTTGATAATCTTGTCTCTCCCTTATAAACACGGTAGACATGAAAGCAACGTTGATAGACTTTAAAATAATGTTATTGCGTTCCCCCATTTCTTTGCAGACGCTTCACTTTATCTCGCAAATGACTGAGAGCGACAAAGTGCTGATTTTCGTGGGCAAGAAAATAAAGTAAGTTTTGCTCAAAAATTGTCTAATTGAACCGTTAGATAACAAACAGATAAAGGGGCATATTTCTAAAGAAACTGTGGTGCTGCGCTCGATAACAAGTACTTGTGGCACTACACGTTTCGGCTTTTTTAAAACTTTCACAGTTTCATTTTCTTGACCTCTTGGTAAGACCCGGTAATACCAGGGGATGTGTCGTTATTACTGATGCATTAGTGATCAGGTGAAATTCCAAAGTGAGGTACATGAAGTAATGTTAATAATTTTTTTTGGAGGTTTGTTACTTCAAAGCGGACTCCTACCCATGTTTATTATTTTAATTGTTTTTATAGAGCCGATGACATTGCGAGTGACTTTATGTTGTCTGGAATTCAAGGAGTACAGTGCATACATGGGGACAGGTAAGACAGCGGCTACCAGCATAAATATAACTTCTCTTTACTTGTGCTACATGTTTTGTAAACTTTTATGGTAAGAATTTTTCAGTACTACTTTGTCAGCATAAGGAGCCTTTTTGTAACGCTGTCTGAGCCGCTCATTGCATGTAGATCTCAACTTACACGAAGAACCGCGGCCCTTAAATTTTGTGCGTTGATCTATCTTGTAATTGAGAGAACTGAGTTTGCTCATGTGTTAAATGCTTCTTTCCTAAACCTGTTTGTCTATGGTTAGCCTCCAATATACAAGCCTGTGTATAGTGTTCTGTTGTTAAACCACTACCAAGGTAGTCACTTTTACAGTTGTGACAATGTTACAGGGAACAAGTCGATCGCGAGCAAGCACTAAATGATTTTAAGACAGGCGTGGCGAAAATCCTCATCGCAACCGACGTAGCTTCCAGGGGATTGGACATTCGTGGTGTCACGTGAGTTATATTCAGTTTGACATTAAAGGGTGTCGCGAGGGATTGGAAGGGAAAAAAAAATGGGAAGAATGTGGGAGATAAAAGATGTGGGACTGAAAGGGGAAAAGCCCACCCCTGTCTTGACCTCCCTACTATGCTACTTTCACTCCCTGTTGTACACCCTCAGGGGTAGGGACAGGGGCAAATGAGGAGATTTGAGCCACGAACCATTTGTTTTATAGAATTGGACACCACAAGCAGAAAATGAACATTGTTGCGAAAATGAATTTTGTTGTAGCGGTTACTAAGATTTTTAGGCGTTTTTATTATGTTTGTTTCATTTATAGTGCAAAAAATGATGAGAATTTATCTTAACGGTTGTGCGATATTTTTTTTTATAACAGATGTGTGCTAAATTTTGACTTCCCACGAAACATTGAGGACTACGTTCATCGTATTGGCCGCACAGGAAGGGCAGGGTGAGTGAAGGTGTATCATGCACAGTCACACCAACAAATATCTTTTTTATTCTCTGATTTTGTTTGAGAATTAAGAGTATCATGGAATTATCTGAGAGGTTTGTTTTGTTAAGTGCTACAAGAAATCGAAATTTTAAAGAATGTATCCTTTAATTAGAAAATTCACGCATGTGATAAAGATTATGAACTTGGGAGGGTGTCATGATGTTAGAATCCAAATTTTCTGAACGAATTTTTAAGGGAAATGTTTAACAACTAAGCAGAAGAAAGCAGTTAATTTAGTGTTAACAACTGAGTTGAAAACATAGCCACCGTAAAGGGTAAAAAAGCTGACGTTTCGAGCGTTAGCCCTTCGTCAGAGCGATAGAAGAAATACAACTCAGCCCTTATGGGCAGCATGTCTCGATCATTCTATTGAAAACAAATTTGCATTTAGTCCGCGAATTTTTTACTTCTTGTAGTAAGAAAGGCACTTCGCTTACTTTTGTGACTCGAGAGGACTGGAGAATGGCTCACAAACTCATCAGTATCATGGTGGAGGCCAATCAGGTAATCGATGTCAATTTTCCTAACAAATGTCAATTCCAATATGTCAAAGTGCGCAAGTGTTATAAATGCAGTTACGCCATGTTTTGCTGCAGATTTTGGCAGCAGTAAATAAAACAGCAACAACAACAACAACAACAAACACAACAACTGTAATAAAATCATAAAATAACCTCCCTCACTAAGACCCCTTCCAAATGTACCACGGAACAACTTTTGTAGACATTTACCAATTTAGTAATTTTAACTTGTTTAATAAACACCAAAACCTGATTTTCCCCTTTCGACCAATCTTACATTGATCATAGGAAGTTCCCGATGAATTAGCGGACATGGCGCAACGCTATGAAGAATTCCGTGAACGCAATGGTTTCAACAACGACAGGGGGGAGAGGGGTAGTGGAGGAAGAGGTACACACTTATTAATTCATGAGGAAACCACTCAGTTTTATGTAGAAGCTCTAGCTAGCGAACACCTAAAAGAGATTGAAAAATGCTTCTCGTTGCTAGATTTGTCCGTCTGTGGTTAGGACCGGTTAACGAACATCAGGGTTTTTTATCGGGATCTTTTCAAGTTGGGTTAAGTTCAGGTCCATGCCTCATAGCCAGATTTTGTCTCTCCAGCGAGAGCAGATACTTTTTAATGAGACGCTGTCGTGTGGGTGGATGTGACATGATCGAAACGAGAAGGGATTCAAAAACCAAACAGGGTTGTTTTGTGCCACAAAAAAGAATGGTCATTTTTACCTACTATCAACCTCATGGGGGATTGCATTGTATATCAACCTTGGTGTCAAGCAATAACCTGAATCTTCTTCCTCTCTTTCACAGGCGGTGACGGTTGTTACAATTGTGGCGGGAGTGGCCACTTTGCCCGGGAATGTCCCGAGGGAGGGGGTGAGAGACGAGAAAGAGGACGAGGGGGCGGTGGTGGAGGAAGGGGAGGGCGGGGAGGGCGGGGAGGGCGGGGTCGAAGAGGAAACCGCGACGATTATTGGGAGCAGGGATACGGATTTTGGTGAGGGGTGTATGCCTAACGAGACGCACCCAAAGTTCTCCTCATGGTTAAATGGAACGAGGTCACCGCACTGGATAAAAGATGACGATTGTAATTTGGAGGTATGCTTCCACCCTCCCCCTTGGTGAAATGGTACGTGGTCAGTGAAATGGCGAAAAGACGTCAATGGTTTGTCACAGTGCAAAAATTATTTTGTGGTGTGAATGCTCAATGAATCTCGAGCCAAAACCTTCATTGCCTCGTTTGCAGTCCTCCGCAGATTTTGCATCGTTCCATCCTTGAGTTCCGGTTTTGAGGCTTTCCGCCTCATACTGCAAATTTTGTAACGTTGAACAGAGTTGAAAATTACTTTACATTGAGATAATTGCTATTTAAAAGACGTGACTCGAGTTGGACAACATTGGTCTCCAGCCTTTTTACCATCAGAATCTAGTCTCCCTTTTTCTTATCACCATTTATTTAATTTTGAATTTGTTATGAAAAAAAGAAGAATAAGAACACCTTTGACCTCTTTTTTTCAATATTGCTGAGTTCATATTAACGTTCGTGTTGATTCGAGTGTTCGATTATTATAGACTTTGCGCAGTCGTAATGGGTGATAAAGAAGTGACCAAGACAGAATTTCTCCTTGCAATATCAATACAATATCGAGCAGACAATTCATGAGAATAAAGAAAAATATCAATTAGGGGATTATAAGTTGATCCAATACCAAATTCTCCAAACTAACATCACAGAACTGTATGGAAGACAGTAAGGAGAATTCCTAATGAGATCTTGGGAGTTAAAGGGTTAAGACTAAACTATGATACGAGTTTGATGGTTATATGGAACGAATAAGGGCTCAAGTGAAGACCTCGTTGGCATCTGCTGATGTGGTAATTTTCACTTGTAACTCTACGGATATATTTATATATAAATATATATATATACATATATATATACATATACATATATATATATATATATATATATATATATATATATATATATATATATATATATTTAAAGTAGCTGGAAATATGTTATTTGTTGGATGTCGAGATCAGTGAAATTTTGAGTGTGATAAAGAGACATTTTGGTAAACTAATGGATGATCAGTGGGGCGAGAAAAGATAAGGTTGCCCCGTTCAACTGCGGAGAATACTTTTGGGGTAATTTTGTTTGAGAAAACTGTTCCCTTGCTGTTTATTTATATAACCATCTCCCGAGCAAGGCTTGATTTTGCCACTATTTTTCCACGCTGTAAAATTAAGTTCTATCGTTGGCCTGTGATGGTTATTGTTATTTTAGACAGGTTCAATTTGGTGAGAAACAGCCTCAAGAGGGATCTTGTTTTAATTGTACACTGTATTTATGAGGGTTTGTAATATTATCTAAGGAGAGAGACTTAATCAGATTTTTTATATAAAAGATATTTGAAATTGATATAAATGACTATTTGCTTTACGGTTGAGGTAAAATAATTTCGTCAAGATAAAAATGGGCTGTACTTACTTAAATGTCCGTTTGATTAGTTTCCATGAACATAACCCCAAAAACAAAGCTTAAAAAATCACGACTTGAGCAATGCGCGGTTGCCCTCTGGCCCTCTACACCTTAACACCAGTGTGCAAGTTCTCCGTACTGTTCTTTCAAATATTTCCTAGGGTCCTCTCAAGGAGAAATTGTCTAACAATCAGGATCGTCTCGAGTTCGCAACATTTCCTTTAATCTAATGACTTTAATTTTTGATTCAGGGGTGATACTATTGGGGAGAAATTCGATGTGCTATATTATGGAAGAGAGCTTAGATTTACGAGGCTTGAGATTCACTGTGAAACCTTATCAATTTTTTTTTTAAATTGAAACTTCCCACAGAAACTTTGAATCATACTTTCAACTGTGGAAGATAACGCTTCCAACCAACGCGCAAGGGTTTATGACTTCGCGCACGTTAGACCCATGAGAAAAAGTCGCCCCGTCTCTCTTAAATGCTACAATTATGACACCGGAGAGAGACTTCAACGGTAACATCTGCGCATTCTAGTCAAAAAGCGTGCTTTAATTATCGTAACAGAAGTGGAAAGGGAAATTCTTGCCGTTGTATAGTGCGATGTCCAGCTGGTATGGCAGGACCGTACGAAATTTCTTTGGAGTGCATTTATCAAGGAATGATGCGGAGACACTGGCGCTTTTCAAAATCGGCGTTGACAAATGTCCATTTTTAGTTGAAAGACAACCGGTTCCGCCGAAGGCCGCTGACATGTACGACCAGTCATGTGACCTGGCCGGTCGGGTTGCTCTCGGGGATAACGTGAGTGTGAATTTGACAAGCGGCATGCTTGGAGGAAAGCTACACTCGTAAAGAAGTGCAATTGCCAGTTTCAGCTTTCTCTTCAAGTCTACACCGAACGAAAAAATTTGAAATGATGCGATTTTACTCCTGAACTTTGGACAGCATAATTAATCATCGCGATTACTGGGCATTGTGTTGGCATTAGTCTGAGTATTTTTAAGTATTTGGGAGAGTCTTAGTGAATTGAATCATACTTTTTTTCTTCGAGTTTTCAAAAAATATTTCCACGCAAGCACAGTTTTTTATCAAAATGTTTACCATTATATTAGGAACAGCTCTCCAGTAACATGACTTTTTGCTTCTTGAGCCTACTGCTATGTTTACTGTCTGGACAGCAGGCTTAAAAAATGAAAGGCATTTTATGTAGTAAACTCTACATGTCCCGGACTTTTCCGGAATATTTCAACACAATCCGCGTTTTTTCTCTGAAAGCATCACTCTTTGGGAAGTGAGATTACTCTGAATACGTAATCCTCACTTCGACTGGTAACTTCAGCATCTAAAGTGCATTAATTTTAAATTTTCTCTGAGTCTAAATCTGACTTTGCAGGATACATGTACCCTTGTTGTACGATTTTGTTATGAATATCATCAGAAATCGTCTGTTAAGTCATCAAGGCTGTCTATCTCTGCTTGTGTCTTTTGGATCTTTTTCCTCTCTTCCTGAATTTCGGCTTTGATCCTGTCTCGGTAGAGTGTTAAATTATTGACTTGTCGCTCTTTTTCCTCCGCTTCTGAGGCTTTGGTGTGCAGTTCTTGTGTGAGGAAGGTCAGCTTTTTTTCGCTTTCGTCTTCCCTTTCGTAAGCTCCCTCTTCCCTTTCCTTAAGTCCGTCCATTTGGCTCCTTGCTAGCTGAATACATTCTTGCAGTTTTTCAACTTTCTCCAAAGCGTCACCTTCTCTTCTGAACACCTGCAAAGGTCAAGGAAAGCAGGTGATTGCCAAAGAGAGTTAAAAGCAATACGATAACCATTGGAGGGATCCAGCAAGGCAAGCGACAAAAAAACCGCCGCCGCCCCCCCCCCCCCCGCCTCCTTAGCTCAAGGTCTGGATCCGCCACTGATGACGAATGGAAGAGACCTGTTCCTTAACACCCGAAAAGCAAATTTTTCATCAAGAAACGTGCCTCATTCATCAGATCACGAATATCCTGCATAATTTTTAGCGAGGTAGATGGTCGAGACAGAACACGCGAGCGTCAATGAGTGCTAAGTTCAAAATGCATTCATTTGCTTTTGTGTTTTATGCTTATGAATTTTATCCAGGATAAACTAATTATATACGCAATTGTTTCATACTGACGTCAGTCCCAAAAACTGATGTCAGCAAAATTTCCGCACAACCCCATCCTACATTATGCATTTAGTTCTTGGATAGAGAAAACAATACATTGCCATTGGGAAAACAGATTTGTTTTACAATAGTATGGGGCTGTGCGGAAGTTTTACCCCGATGTCTTTCTTTGGATCAGTTAGGTTTGAAAATTTTGCTTACGGAGCCGAGAAATATGCGGGTAGTCGTTGTATGTGAAATAGTTCCGGTATAGTCCAATGTCGCAATATCTCGTGGAGTTTTTCCTAAATGCTATATTCGTTTTGATGCCGGCAGCAACTGTCTCAATTGTACAAATAGTGCTTCAGTAACACTGAATTTCCCTTGTTCAGATCGGAGTGAGTTGCCAAAACAGGGCAAAGAAGTTGCCAAGACATAAAAAGTGTATTGCTTGCGAAGTTTATTTATAAGAGTCGGGATAAGTTTCACTTCCCGCAGAGAAAGAACGAAGCTGTGATCGTGGGAATGCAACGGAAATTATTTCTGAGTCGTACGTTTAAAAGCGTCTAAAAGAAAAACGATAGGAAGAGTCGAAAAACCGAGTAAAGAGCCCTCACTTAGTTATCTATTTATTCGGTTCGGTAAATCTAAAAACATTAGTTCCCTCGGAGCGAAGAAATGACGCGTGAAAAAAAACATTTTGTCGGACATGACTCGCTGTGGGAAGGTTTCGTGAAATCATTTGCATGTAATCTTAAAGGAGCACGTCATTTCTTTGTGAAGTACTTAACTATCAGATGAGGCAATTCTCTTGGGTGCCAGCATTGCCTCTTTTGTCTACGAGAACGGCTGGTTTTGGTAAAACTAAGCACTGAATTACTCAAATAAAAGCTTAACACTGCTAGTTAAGTCATTGTATCTATTCAACATGTAAAACCGAAACAGTTTCGTAGCGCTAACCAAGCTTGGGCGCGTTGTGATAAACTCTTACCTTTTCAAGTTCACTCTCCAACTGTTCCAGGCGTAGCGTTGATTCTTTGTTCTCCGATTCCTTTTTGTCAGCGATGTTGCTAATCTTCTGTAACTGCTTCTCCAAGCTGTTTAACTTCTCGTCCCCATCCAGTTCAATATTTTCAAGGGTCTTTACAAGTTCGCTTTCGACCTTGTCTTTATCCTCAAGGTCTTCCAGCTTTTTGAGCTTTTTCTTCAGCTCGTTGTTCCTCTCCGCCAAACTTGCTTTGGTAAGTTCAATTTTCCTCTTGCATGAGTCGCGGTCCAATTCGAGCTCATCTGCCTTTCTTTTCGCCTCTTTGAGCACGTCCAAAGCGTTGTCTGCTCTATCATCTGCAACGTCGATCTTGTCTCTGATTTCTTGAAAACGGTCACGAATTTTGTTTTTCGCGTTATTGGTATACATTTCAAATGGGGTATTTTCAAATCGATACGTCCAAAACTATACGACTCCTCGAAAAATCAATCTTATGGATACTAACTTGCGCGCTCAAGATGTAGCGGAGTGTTTAAAAGCAGTCGAGTTTTAACAAGAATGTTAAATATTCAAAGACGGCAGAAGTGGATATTGTGAACTTACATGAGCAGTCAAGTACTACTCATTTTTATGTAAATATTGTGATTTTTCTAAAAGCCTATTGGCGCCGTTCGGTCTAATATGGCATAGAAATTATACTGTTGATCCCGTGTAAATTCTCAAGGTATACTTCCTTATTGTTCTTGTGATGCACGTGAAAAGAATTTGGTTCTTTATCAGATTTGGCGTATACTGCATCGATAAAAAAAATTCTCATTAACTCAAAGAGTACTTTATACGGACACATCAGAGAGAAATAGCATTATAATCGTCGTTCAGGCTCATTTAACACCGGATAGACGCGATTTGGTTCAGTGCTTGTGGCTTTATATTTTCGTTTTATTTTCAATGACTTCTTTTGTGTTGCGAAAGATATTAAAAGAATACGAACAATCGTAGCCGAAAAATGTCATTAAAAGGACTGTTGTTTTGTATTTAGTTAAAGATATTAGCAGATTAGCACAGTTTGCCATTGAGCAACAAATTTTTATTCCGAATTGTAGAACTCCGTAGAGGCACGTTTTCTATCGTGATGGAAAAGGGCGTAACATTAATAGGGACAGGAACTGACGTGTGAATCCCATAGCATTCCTGGATGATCTCATTGCCCAGCTATGAATGAACTTTCAAGCATCTAAAGACTCTGTCTATTCTCAGTTACGAAACCATTTCATCTGCGGGCTTCACGGTTGAGCAGCCATTTTGAATAAATTTTGCTTTGATAACTGATTAACGAGTCGCAAGCAGACCGACCAGACTGTCGAATTTAACCTTTTAACTCTCATAATTGATTAACATTTAACTTCTCCCCACAATATTCATACAATATCCAGCAAACAGGCCGTGAGAATACTCAAAATAACCAGCTGCAAGATATTACCTAGATCGAACACTAAAATCTCATAACCAAGTTACAAGGAAATGTTTAGCAGCTGGAGGGGAGAATTAACAATCAGATCTTGGGAGTTAAAGGGTTTAGGGTGAAGATTTTTTCTTCGAGAATTTTCCCGTATTTTCGCAAAAAAATTCCCTTAATGGCGGTTGTAGTTTTGGACTGGCTAGATGGTTGTTGTCATTAACAAAAGGTCACGACAAAATTTTTCTTTTTGTAGCCAACCAGTTGTGAATCAAATGATTGGTGTCTTTGCCTGAAAAGATAATCGTCAGTTCCGCGATTGAAAGCAATGATTACGCCATTAAAGATAAAGAGAGTATTTGTAGTGTAATACAATTAAGATGGAAATGATTGAATTCTGAAAACTGAGATCTCGTGATTTTTGTTCACCCAACACATCACGCAATGTTGTTGACGATATATGAGGTTACTGGTTCATTTAACAGACGAGCTTAGGGGAGGTTACGTTAGTTTGAAGCAAAATTACTGAACAATGCTTAGAAATAAGACCTAAGGCACTGAGATATTGGTTACGAAAAACTTTGGCTGAAAATGTTGGATAAGGCCTCATCAAATTTATGGAGAGAATGAATTTGATCTGTATCAAGGGTTCAAGTTGAACGATGAAACAGATACGGCCGTCTTGCGTGTTGATGGCAAAAATACCGCACAAATTTCATCGTTTAAGACTCACTTCAGAGTTGAAAGAGGGAGATTTCTGTCAGATGTAGAAAATAAGTAACTTAACAGAATGGTAGCGGGAAATTGATAAAACTTGCCCCTTTAGCAACACTAATTTTGTCGAAATTTTTTAAGTGACAGTAAGAGGCTGTAAAATAATTATTAAATGCCCAAGATAAAGTAATTAGTTTCCCCTTTCCAAGATAAGACCGGTTTTGGAAATACTTAGAGGGATTCTAGTCTTTCTACCGAAGAAGTGATAGATTCCTAATTAATGGCTTAATAACGTGGGATACAAATGGCAATTTTAGCTTAAATTCTTCCCCAGGGAATTCGTTTTAGATAGCTGTTCTCCTGAAACGGAAAATTCTGGAGTGATTATCGTGCTTTACTTAAAGATTTGCTGTTACAGCTGCCACACGATAATGCCATTACAATAGGTTAAAATTTAACATGGGTAGCTTCTTGCATTACGCAATAACGAGACCTATTGCTCACTGAATTGAATAAATCAATCACTTTAAATTTATTGACAAAGTCAACAGATGGCATACGTTTCTCACGGCTAAGATTTCCTTTAACTTACAGTTTTCAAATTAAGTGCTAGTGTTCATATCAGTCGTCGTCTTCCTCCTCCTCTTCGTCGTCGTCGTCGTGGTCATCGTACCGCTTTCTCTCTTCATTTCTCGCTCTTTCATCGTCATCTTCTCCTGGTTCCTCATCGGGCTCTTGACAGACATTTGTTTCTCTAGTCGTTGGCACCGCTGCTTTCTTCCCCGCTTTGACGTCATCTTCATCGTCGCTTAAGTCTCCTCCAACCAACATCTCCATATCTTCCATCTCCTTTCTCACTTCCTCGACCTTACCGTTCCAATCGCGTATTTCTGTCGTCATCTGATCGATTACTCGCTCTAATGGGGGGATTTTTCTTTCGTGATCTTCAGCTGCGGCCAGCATTTCTTTTAGTTGCTCCTTCAGGAAGCTCACCTTGTCCTCGTTAAACTGCTCACGCTCGCTGGCGTCTTCATCTCTCTGCTCCAGGTCTCGCAAATTTTCTCCGGCTTGGGTGACACGGTCAGTCAAGGAATCGATCTTTTCTAAAGCGGCACCCTCGCGTTCCTGAGCCTGTGAAACACAAATGCAACATAGAAACAAACGCATTTAGCATTTAGGGTACCTCATTGTCCTTAGACGGATGCATTAACGGGTTTTGCTATCTTTATTTTGGCTTTCTCGAGAATTATTGGCAAGAAGACACGAATCTAGGGCAGACAAGTTCACACACAAACATTCATTAAGATTGGCGAATTGTGAGAAACCCTGGAATTAATCATAGACAGACTGGCCAACAGTTTGGCCTCTACTTTTCGGGACGCAACCACGCTCTCGTCCCTTCTGGTAAAATGCATATGTTATATAAATCTCGGCTATCTTCTCTGAATAAAAATGGTCGACAATAATATGTTTTTTATCTATACTTCTTTAAAATTCATTACCTTTAAAATTATTTGCCGCTTTGCCCAGCTGTTCAAAGGGCAGATAACACTATCCAACAGGTAAATCGCTATCCAGAGGCCCTCTGATTAAAGTGTAAACAAAACTTACTGCCCCATCCTCTGGACAGTGATTTATCCAGTGGATAGCGTTATCCATCCTTCGACTGAACAACTGAGGCCAGGAGATTTCAATGAAAGAATACTTTTCCATCATAACTTATTTTAAGTTCGTTCCATGGCTATTTCAGGCGGAGGACTCGGCTATATTTACCCTCAGAGTCGAGTTCTAATTGATGGGAATTGAAAGTATTTGAATTTCGATCATTTTATTGCTGCGGCTGCATGGAACTGCTTAAGACTAATCAGCTCGTATTAGCACAGAAAGTTCGGATCATCTATTTATCGGTTTGGATCTTTGGTATTCGGTACATCTGTGAATGAGCCAACGAGCATCACTTTTACGATTTATTGAGAGGATAAGAGGCGAGGTTTAATCTGATCTCATTGAGAATTATCTGAAGAGATTATTTTCCAAAGCGCAAGACATAAATGACTCGTAGTGATAAATGGCACGTAATTTAGGCGAAAAAGAATTGACATATCTGAAGTTCTATTTTGAGCGTTACAGTAGACCAAACAATTCTGCAATTCTATCTGAAGTATAATGGCGCTTTTCTTTGTTGAGAGATCATGTCAATGTCTTTCTCGCGACCTCGATTTGTTTTTGGATATATTCGTTTTCTGTTTTGAAAGTGTAAGGTTTAACTTTCAGATGCGGCCCAATTGTTGTGGTTGTAATTATCCGCATGGTTTGATTAATCCTATTGTCTGACTTTTTCGGCTCACAGATTAAAGAAATTTCCGCAAATATTGTCACGTCATTTCACCAGTCACCAGTCAATCACATCCATTACAAAGAGGGGAAGATAGATCGGAGAAGAGTGGAAAGCGGGGGGGGGGGGGGAGGGGGAGGGGGGTCAGACATGGAAAAAAATTTCGCTTCTAAATGTCAGCCAGCTGTTTGCAGAGCTGTTCATTTTGTGGATTAGAACGCAGTATTATTGAAACAAAAACGCCGGAAAAACTGAAATTGATACATTGATGGATTGTCCTAATTTAAATCTGACCCTTTATCTACAAAAATAATTAGTACTCAACGATAAGTATACCATGTCTACTATGTCTCCGCGTCCCTTTCATGATAGTTCATGGAAATATTATTTATACAGTGAACCGAGCAAATGTAGATTGGATGTACTTGATTTCGAGTGTACAAACACAAGCTTTCAAATCGGTTGTAACACATAGTGTTTCATGTAATCGAAGCCCTCGAGTTATTCCGCTTCAGGACACAAAAACAATAGCTCTGTTTACTTCGACCCTTGCACTAAAGCTTGTTTACTCTTCGATCGACCTAAAGAAGGCTCCTCGACGCAATTCAGCTTTTCTTATTAGAGATAATGCCTGATAAATTTTTTCAGTTCTTTGGACGCTAGAAAATAGAAAATTGAAAAGTCGTTACTGCGATAAAAATCAGCCATCTGGCATATTTTCATTCGGATGTGAAGGTATCAAAGTATCTATTACCGTAGATTCCTATCCACATAACTTATGAGCTTTCGAGATCACAGATTAGTTCACCAATTGGTCGTTGCGATAAGCAACTGAAAGATTTAACTACATCGTGTGCTTTATCTTTCATCAGTCGGCGCTAATTTTTGTACAAAATACAGAAAGAATTCAATTTTGAAGATATTTTTCTCTTTTTAAGCTGACGGAACGGTAAGTTTCTTCGGTAACGTAATTCAACGACGATAAACAACCATACTTTGGAGAGCAGTTTAAAATTCTATAGTAAAAGCTGGCTCATACCTTTTGAATCTCGTTCTCTAACTGGCCAAGTTTTTGCCTCAGTTCCGTATTTTGTAGTTCCAGTTGCTCCGCTTTTTGACTCGTCTCGGTCAAATCCGTCTCCAATTCGTGCATCCTTTCATCCTCGCCGATCTCGACGTTCTCAAGCTCGCGAACAACTTCGTTCTCCTTCTCGTACTTTTCCTCTAATTGGCCACTTTTCATTTTTCTCTCCTCTAGTAGTGCATTTTTCTCATCCAGCTCTTTCGTAAGGAGCTGAATTCGCTTTTTCATCGAGTCAATGTCGGTTTCATTCTGGCCCAATGTCGCCTCTACCTCTTTGCATTCCTCTTTGGCGTCGTGTTCCCTATTTTCAGCATCTTCAATTTTGTCTTTCATCTTTTGCATTCTCTCACGAACCTTAAGCAAAACTTCGCTCGACATTTTGAATTAATTCTTGATGAGCTCTGTCAACTTCTTCAGCAACGCGATATAAGTAAAGGAGGGGAGAGATGTTAAGGTGGTACCCCGTTTAAAGGTTGTGTCGAACGACCGTAGGTTCTCCTGGTTTATTTCGTCAAAGCGCGCAAATATTCCAAGAATGCTTCTGGGCGAGTCTTAAGTGGTCGGGAAAAGATAATTAAGGGGAACGAAACACAAAAATGAAAAGCTTCTTGTGACCCATTAACCTATTGTTAAATGGCATTGTATCGTATGACAAGTTTGTTCGAAATTTTTAGCATTTTGTCAAGTGAGCTTGTAGCTCAGTGCTGAAGGATTGAAACCTAAATTTCAGTTCAAAATGACTTGACAATATTTGTATCTGTTACTTAGAGCTTTGCTGAATATCGTATACAATTTTAACTTTTTGTTTAGACGCTCTTGAATGACACAAAATAATTATCCGCAGTTTAAGTTACTAAATAAAAGCGAATTTAGCAATCGCACTTTAAGTATAACCGGGAAGGGGTGGGAAAGGTACAATTTACTTTACATAACATTACTAACAATCTAATTGTCATTTCTTGCATGGTTGAGGTAAGTCTTCGGTCTACGCATATGGGTGTCTCTAACCAGCTCTGGCAGCTTATAACCTACTCTATAAGACTGATAATCTGGATTTGAAGGAACTAGGCACCCAACCCTTCATAAGAGTTCCTTCGCTCGATTATCCCCTCCCTCCCCCATTCCGTCGGAAATTTACACCACATCCTGAAAAATATACTCGCTCCTACTACTCGCCTGTTTTTATTTGAAGTCACGGGGAAATGAAAAGTTTTGTGACGTTCAACACATGACAGTCATGTGAGGGCTTCATCTGCTATCATTGTTCGTATATTTCGGTTTACCTTTATTACATCAATGATAATCTCGACTACTGTGCTAAATCGATATAATCAAAAGTTGATTTGTTATGACTGGGGCAATAAATCACCATTATTTACATGCCTAAAATTGTACTATTTCCCATTGTGTGGATTCCTTCGCCGCATTCCACAACAGGAAGACAGGAAACGAAAGCATTCAGAGGAAAAACTCCAACAAATCGTCTTATTTTGGGCATGTTTCTGAAGCTAGCCCAAATATGGACAAACGATGGAACGATCTATTTCAATTTTGACATGCAGTCCAAGTTTGAAGAACAGAAGCGAGGAGGTCATCATGAAGGATTTTTTTCTACTTCGCACTTCCACGTATAGAGAAAAGAGTAACTCTCTGTGTTTGCTCTTTAATTTCAGGGTCATATTCTAGATTAATCAGATGATAGCCCCGTTAAGTGACATCTTCAATATGGAAAGATGGCTCCAATCGATTACTCTTTCTACTGGAGAAGGTCAATAGTCGTTTCTCTGATTTCACAACACCATGCTTCTGAAGACTACGAAGCTGCCTCAAATGACAAGGATTTATATTCAACTTATTTTCAGGTTCCGGTCAAAATATTGGGTTGGGAAATTCCAGAATAAAATACAATTACGAACCTCGCTACTCTTTTTAAAATCTTATCAAGCGCTCATCTGTTAATTGATGACTCTGTGACTCTCTACTTTGCGTCTAATCAAATATCCATTTGATGGCCGTCATTGAAATTGCTTAAAATTATTACTTCCACACCTACACTGGAATGTTTTTAACCACATGACACGGAATTGATAATAGAACTTTCTGGAAATTTATACAGACGAATTCCAGGGTTGTGTTTACGTCCTTTTACGGTAACAAAACACAGTGCTGAAGCGTATACTGCGGAGGTCTTAAAAATGCCTTGAAGGTCTGGATGGGGTTAACCCTTTACATCCTAATATCAACATACATATTCTCCATAATGTTCTCCATAAATTTCCAAGGTGTTGACAAAGAGAATTTGTATAACAATCCACAGCATCTTTAGTTGATGATCATTTCCTCAATTCTTGTGACGTTAATGTTTTACTCAGGTGTGAAATCGTAAGGAGAAATTAGATGCTGGTCACTCTTAGGTGTTACTGAGTTAACTGTTAGCTGTAAAACGGACAAAAAGTTGTGCCGTTAGGCGTAAAAAAAATTGAAAAATTTTAACCGTTAGTCGTAAAAAAGGTTAACAGAAAAAATTTTCCTTTCTATAATTTCTCATTTTCCGTCAATTTGGGCTAACTTAAGCCTTATAATGGCCAAACTTTTAATCGTTAGCCGTAAAAGCCATCACCCTCATTGAGACTCTATATCTTTGTAAGGGGTCATCTAGGCCCCAGTCTTTAGACGTGAAGTATCAAGTCACGGTTTCCTATAGATACCACTGTCTTCCTCTTTTTTGATGTTCCCAAAATCTGCCACACAAAACACTGATATTGCTCTCAGGAATGATATTCAACATTTTGGAGCAGAAGTTCTGGAATTCTTTTACGTTTACTATTTTTCTGTTACTTGACACGCAGCTTGATGGCCGGACTGATCGAGTCCAACTTGGATAGTCTATGACTCAAGCGTTTCATTTAATTGCACACTGAGTATGATTTCAGAAAATTAACCTTCACTTTTACTTTGTGGAAACAGGATGCGCTTTAATTAATAACCTCTCATTTGTGACAACTTTCAGTTTTTGCTGAAGGGATTTTTTGTAAAAAATCAATTTACGAAAAAAGAGACTAGAGTCCGAACTCCGTAGAAAATATGTATTAAACTTGTTCAATGAACCACAACATCTAGCTAAAATAAAAACTCCGAAACTTCTTAAATTTGCAAGGAAAGGGGTAACGAATTTAAGCGAACGGAAGCTCAAAAACAACATGCTAAAAATCCGTGAAAATAAACTAAAAGTACGCGACTAAATGTCCACGTCTGTTTTCCAATGTCAAGGTTAGAGTTCTTTTACGTGATTGGCCAATTTGTGAAATCACGTGCGCCGCGCGTGGATACAAAGAGAATACGACGGGGGGAGAGGAAGAGAAAAATTGTTGTTTGAAATTTAAAAGCGAAAGAGATTTCTACAGTTTTCCCCGTTACCTAAAAAATTCTTTTTCATGACCATTTTAAGTATCAGCCTGATTTTTCAGAACAAATTATCCAAAAACTCCGTGAGTCAAGCTAAAAAAGAGCATTTCGATTTCGCCCGCTAACCTTATGTACGCGCGCAGAACTTGAGATCGAAATGCAAAATTATCTACATTTGTGACGTAACAAACTTCATTACTAGTTACAATTGTAAGGTAGATAATTTAAGATGATAGATTGTGACACAGTCTCGAGCAGAAACTGCCATGTGTGAAACAGAGAGCATAAATAGGTCAACATGAAAATTAATTATTCAATTTTAGTTCTTTGCCTTTTGGGATGTTATGTGAAATTGCAATCAGTTGCAGCTGTTGACTCCTCCTTAGAAATAGAAGGTATGACAGTTATCTGTTGCAAAACTCCGAGAAAAATGCGTTAACTAAACTTTCATTCCGTTCCTTTCTTAGTTAAATGATCATACAGTACTGACATGAATGTGTATTTAACGTTTTAATAGCGAAGAGTGGTCGGAACTCTGTTCACGAAAAAGAGACAATGGTTACAGTTGAATTAGAAGATTCCCCAAAGATAAATGGTGTCAGGAATAGATCTAAACGAAACTTCGTCGCGTTCAAACGCCATCGGTGGTACTCGAAAACAATCCCATACATCTTGGACAAATCTTTAGGTAAGGATCATATCTAAGAATCAGATTTGTTGATAAAAACAAAAAGAATGTTCAGTCAGAAATATTAGGCTTATGCTAGGTAACTTTTGAAAACACATTTGAACATGAGGCAACGTAGAAACTTTCATTCTGCTTACGCCTGGGTTCCAAGCTGATCAATCTTACCAGAAACGTATGACTGGTAGGTTACAAACCAAATGAGTGAGTCTCAGAAGGCCACAGTCGGCTTACACATGCATCGAGTTAATTTATCTTTCAAACGTTGTTTAAGAAATTAATGTAACAACTTCAAAATGTTCTGCAAAATACTTTAATTTGTAAATTATTTGAATACTAAGCTCAACCATACCATGAAGGGTAAAAAATCTCGCTTTGTTTTAGGATCATCAGGGAAACAAGCCTTCAGAGAAGCCGTCAAGGAGTTTCAGAGAAAGACTTGTCTCAGATTCACTCCCTACACAAATGAGAAAGATTACCTTTGGGTTTATCGAGGATCAGGGTGAGTTAAAGGATGTAAAAAGTTCATTTACGAAAAAAGAGGCTTAAGTCTAAACTCCGTAGAAAATATGTATTAAACTTGTTAAGTGAACCACAACATTTAGCTAAAATAAAAACTCCGAAACTTCATAAACTTGCCAGCAAAGGGGTAACTAACGAACGAAAGCTAAAAAACAATTGATTAAAACTCCGCGAAAACAAACAAAAGTATGTCCACGTCAGTTTTTCAATGTCAAGGTTAGAGTTCTTTGACATGATTGGTTAATTTGTGAGATCACGCGCACCGCGCGTGAATAAAAAACGAATACAAAGGGGGAGAGGGAGAGAAAAATTGTTACTTGAAATTTAAAAACGAAAGAGATTTTCTATAAAGGGAACGAATGGGGTAATGCCACTCATTATTCCGTGAGGATTGATTAATAACGCATACAATCTCACTACCTTGTGGAAGGTCCACCCAAAGACGCCAACCTTATAGAGCACACTAACTGTCGAAAACGCACCAGCACACGTTTCCTACTGATCACCTTTTTAATAATCTAGAAAAACAAATCTCTGCAATCACATCTGCCGGTCAACTGACGGGCTGAACATATAAAACGACACTTTTCTCTAACAAAGAAAGATCCTAATCACGAGTTTCTGGTTGCTTATTCAAGTGTTTCTGGTCTCTTAATGCAACGCAACAACAACGAAATGATTGTCTACAGTTTTCGAAACCAATTATAAATTTTTGGTTGAAGCATACTAATGTAAATTTGGCAAAAAATTGAATTGAGGCGATTTTTTAATATCAATCATTTTAAAGCAGTTTGTGGTAACGTTAATTAACATTTTATCTATGATCTCCATGACAAGATGGTTCATCACTACCATTGACCCCTTCTCGCCAATAAGAAGGAAGGTGTTCTTCATCTGACTTAGCTATTAAGATATTATTTATTATTTATTATAAATATTATTTATTATATCAGGAATATTTCTCTCGATTGTTTCTCTCTCCCACGGCGAAAATGGGTGAATTGCACCCTCCATCTGTAGTCGCAGAGATTGGCGATAGCACTGCCATTACCTTTAGTGTTTTGAAAATATCTATCTATGGTATAGATGCTCCTCTGTTACTGGGAGATCTGGCGGCAACCAAACTATGTCTCTTGGAGAGGGTTGCCATAGAAAGGGTGTTGTCATCCACGAGCTGCTGCATGCACTGGGTATGACGCACGAACATTGCAGAGCCGACAGAAACGAGTTCATCAGGATCAACATGGAAAATATCAAGAAAGGTAAGTATCTTTGATCCAATGAAGCTGTCGTCTTCTCTACGTGAAAGACTGAGTCAGAGTACTGAGATTGCAGTAGAAGAGGCGCTTTTGTCCCCTTTATTTACGTTGTATACCAGAGATCAGTCAAACCTTTTTAAGGGGAGTTTTTAAAGTTCTTCTCCGCTGAACCTGTATCTGTTGAGTCAATATCTGGATTTAACTGGATTTTAACAGGATGTGGCTTTTCTTATTTTGATGTGACAAGCCCTTTTGCTTGTACGCGTCAGTATTTATTCAGAGAGCGATTAATGCTGCCACAATAGTAGTCATATAATGATGATTTCATTTTTACTTTAGCTCAGGTTGAGAGTAACAAATTCAAATTAAATCTGTTATAGATCTAACGCCTTACTGAGGCTACTAAATCTGGTTAGGGGCCCATGACAACAATGAGAAATAATCAGGCAGCTGTCTAAAAGAAATATTTCAGCACATAATAACAAAGTCTTGCCCATACGCTGTTATGATTTTCTTTTAGATGCCAGGATTGAGTACCGGGTATGGAGAGGTTTCGTTACTAAAGAGCCTTACGACTATGGATCCATAATGCACTATGGGTTCAACTTCTTTAGCATCGATCCCAAGAAACCAACCATTGTCAAGTTAATGCCTGGTGGTAAGCAGATGGGCCAAAGAAAAGGATTCTCAGATCTTGATTTGAGAAAAATCAACAGGTTCTACAACTGTTTGAATTACATTAGTAAGTATATTTTTGAAAAATAAACGGATTATATGGCAGAGTTCCTTGAATAAATGTCTGAAAGTTGTCTATTTTTGCTTTTTTTGTTTTGTTTCGTTTCCTTATTCAATTATTTTTCCAGAATCAATTCCAGCGCCCGAAAAGGAAGTTTTCAAGATAGTGTCAGGTAAGGGGTTTCAGGGAAACAATCACAACATGAATTTATTTCAATGCCATCTCGTTAGATAAAAAACACCACCACCCGGCAAAATCTAGCCAGCAAGTAGCAATCAAACCAATTTCGGGCTGGAATGTTTTTTATTACTCCTGGTCTTACTGGTCTCTGGGGATAAGCTCCGGCAGTTATGGACAACTTGGCTCCGAAGACATGACCTTTCTGCATAAGGCATTACCCTCCTATATACCGGACGCCGGGTTTAACTATCAAGACTTCATAAATTTTGGCACATTTGCGCAAACTTTCTATTTCCCTTGCCTCTTGCTAAAAGTAGGCTAACTTTCCTCAATTCTTAGCTTGCTGGCTCGTGAAGGTTTTGAGAGGCAAAAATGAGTTACGAATTCTCGTGAGGAATGGAGAGGGAAAACTTAAGAAAGATTTCCCCACTCGCAGTTTCGCGTTTTTGCTTCAACTTCGTCGCCTTCTCAAAACCACCTATAGAACCACGTGTTAGCTGGGTCTTTTTCAATGTTTCTCTTTACACCGATCCTTTTAACTTTACATGTAGGAGACTGTGACTTTGAGCGAGGATTTTGTAATTGGGAAAACTGGATCAACGAAGAACAAGATCAATTTGATTGGAAGATAGGGACAGCTGTGATCAAAACGTGTCCCGGGACAAACCTGCAACACCCTTCTAATCCGTTCGTTACTGGTAAGATTATTCGCACAGCTTGCCTTTGATCTTAATGCATGTATCTTTATGTCAAAAATAACAAAAACTGACATGTCTAATTAGCGTGTCAATGATGTTACCACGTCCGATCACAATTTTTTTTAATTTTTTGTTTGGGAAAGACCATATTTGCCTTGATCACACATTTGAATTAGAATGCTGCGCACGGCACCTGATAATTATATTCCATTCGTATAGGCTACACTTCCACCAATAAAGTCGTGATTGTGCTAAACATTATGTAGTTTTTATTGATAAACAAGCATCCCCGAGTAGGTTTGGTCAGAAGTGATCATACCGATTACATCACCTAAGGCATAGTTTTTCACCCGAGATTATTCCACTGTTGCAAGTAACGAATGACGAAAAGTAAACGAAAGCCTTCCTCTGTGGCTGTCGCGTTTGTGTTTTGGATAAAGGGGGACAAGTTTCTAAAGAAACTATGGTGCTGCGTCAGTGGGGGACGTTACTAATAACTTTGGTTTTATCAACTGGGTTGATGGAGAGTTTCTAGAACTGACTTTTAGAGCTAAGAGGGATTTAAACTTCGTGTTTAGACCATCGATCACTTCGTTTTTAAACAAGTTAATTCTCTTTCAAGGAAGTTTCATCTTCTTCGATAAACCGCTACGCAAACCCGCCGAGTACATGAGCAGCAGCGTGCTTTCTAGTGAAGGATTCTTCACAGGACTGAACTGCCTAAGTTTCCACTATTGCATGCAATCAGGTGGATATCTGCGAGTGTTTACAAAGGAGGCCGAGTCAAAAGAGAAGAACCCGTATGTTTTGATCTGGGAAGAGATGGGTCTGCAAGGAAACAGACTGGACAAGATGGAGAAAACGATTTCAGGCAATATGATCAAGGTTGAATTTTCTTTCTATAAGTTCGTCACTTTATTACTTTACTTCCTAAAGCCTGGTTCTGATTCTTCGTTGCAAAATGTAACCAAATGAAGATATAACTGCGAGCTTTTCAGGAGCGCTCTTGTAAAAAGGTAGTGCATGACTTAAATTAGCATCTTGACAATCATCTCTGAACTTTCTCTTTTTGAGAAGATGTTTAGGCTTTTTTATGAAAAATAAACCTCATGAATATGCAAAGCTATAACAGCTGTGCTATGGTTAAATAAGCTTGGTTAAATAAGCTTGGTTAAATAAGCTTGGTTAAATAAGCTTGGTTAAATAAGCTTGGTCTTTGAATGATAGAAAGGAAACATGAAAAACCTGAGGTCCTCTAAGAGGACTCAAGCATTTGAAAGAGCGATGAATGAATCCTAGAGGGGCTCAGACAAAATACTTATCTTAGTGACGTGTTTGTCGCTCAGCTTTTTTTATATTTTTATAGATTTATATCGAAGGAATAAAAAGCCCTAATCAAGATGGATTTGTCGCCGTTGATGACATTAGCGTCAATCAGGGAAAGGCTTGTGTTGGTAAGTGCTTTCTAAAGAAGCTGAGACAACATACCCATCTATCAAATAATTTAGCACCGTGGCTTAGTTGTATTGGGGTATGCTTCAAAAAGAAAACAAATAAAAAACAGAAGAAATGAACCAGGGAAACAAACAAACAAAACGATTTATCGAATAGAGAAGCGATCCTCGCAGTTATGGACACTACTGAACTAGTAGTGAAAATAAGGCCTGAAAAAACGGCATTTGAACCCATGACCTCTGCGATACCGGTTCAGATTGAGAGCATGCAAAACGACTTATATTTATAGAGTTAGGTAGGTGATTGTAAGTCTATCGGGAAGCGCAGCTTGCAACGTTTAAGTGGCAAACGATATAGTTTAAGTATCTTGTTCATTTTCCTTACTTAGGATGATATCTCCCGTTGGAAACAGGTCACACGGTACTCAGGGCTGCGAATGTTATAAGTCGCCCACGTTTAAAAACGAAAGATCAATTTAAGCGGAAATTTCAGGCCACAGTAGATCAAGGAAACGATGGAAAAGAGTCAGAACCTATGAATTTTCCATAATCTTTCTCTCGTGTTCTTTTTAGGGTAATCTCGATCCGGCCTTTCTGGGTAATTCTTTCGAAAGACTGAATAGCATCGAGGTACTAATCTGCAGATGGGCTGACTGATATAGATGTGGCTTTATGAAGCGTTAGTGGTGCTTTGAAAGTGATGACATTTCATATCTATTTCATCTTTTAAAAATGAATTTCTCGTCCATTATAGGAAGGTTAAGCCGCTGGAAAAATCCATCGAGCCATCTCCGTTTTTTACAATGGTACACGGCTGGGAAAAAAAAGCATGTAGCTAAAGCATGCAAACGAACAAAAAAACAAAACTGAGAGAACGACGTTAACAACCTTTTTTTTTTTGAGAAAAAATGTTGAGTATGTTTATTAATTCCATATAATCAAAGCTCCGTAGTTTCATAATCAATGAATTGCGTTAAGTCTGGTTATTTTATATCTGTCATAAACATCAAGACCGTAGTTAAGCATGTGTTACCAAAGAGAACGAATGTAAGGAGAGTTCACGGACAGGTACAGAAATTACCAACGGAAAGACACCGTTCCCAGCAGGGTCTAATTTCAAAACTCTCCCTTTTGCGAATTCTTGCTACTTTGCCTTAGAGGAGAAATCTATCATAATCGTCACTTCCGTGATGTTTGCTAATTATTGTTTACCCAACTCCACCTGACTGAAATAAGAATAATATACATTTATCGTTCCTCAAAAATGTTCACATTTGATTAAAGATGTTTCTTATTTTCAGCAAAGTCACAAAGTTACTCATAGGATATTCCAGCACACGCGTTCGTTTCATTTCCTGACCATATTTCCGTTGCATCATGGCCTTCCAAAACAAGCATTATAGACACTGTATCTCTCTACACATGATAAAAAATAGTCTGGTACGACATTTCTTCAAGTACTTTCAGGGGTGCACCTCTACCCTAAGCACCAGTCTTTCAAATTATCAAATGGCTACAGAACGACGTATATCTCGGAAGTAAACAACCTCCTGTCGAAACTGATTCAATCTAAAATATATATTGTACATCTTTCATCGTGTGTTGTTTTTTTAAGCACACATTACAAATTGCCCATCATATGATTTGAGTTATTTTTCAAAAGAATGCCATAAAACCAACTGCAAATGTGCTTTACAAACTCGTGATGATACAAGCATCACCGAGAAACATTCTTAACCCAATTTGCTACTATCACAGAAGCTGAGCATAATGTTGAAACACAGTGTCTGGCTGTTCTTAAGAAAAGGGAAACAAGCGAGGTTTGCAATTTTGTGCACCTAAGATAACAATAAATCTTAGAAGGACGGCGACATAAAGTCTTTATGTTAAAAATAATAATAATAATTAAAAAAAATTAATAACCGTGAACTAAATGACTGACAAAACTCATTCATGCTGCTAATAAAATTAGGACATGAAAAGTAAGAGTTTTAAAAATGCTTCGTAAACAAGACTTTTCAACATTACCAAAGCTGCAATTGATTTGCCTCAAATGACAGGTGGACCCTTTTTGTTCCGTCTTCCTTTCTTTTCCTATTGTTTTTCATTTCATTTCATTTCATTCTTTATGTTTTAAGCTCCGGGTACGGTACGCTACTTTATCCTTCGAAGTAAACTGAGCTGTCCACCACCCCCCCCCCCCCGCATACTTTTTTCTTCCTTTCATAAGCGGCTGTCGATGAAATTGGATGTCTTGATTCCTAACTGCATTCGTGTTTGCTCGATTTCCCCATCAAAAATGGTTTCATGTCCCTTGAATACCTGAGTAGCCTAAACACTTGTTTATCATGAAGGCCTTTACCTGAGTGACATACGTCTTTCATATGATCTACTTTCCTGATAGGAAGATAAACACCGGGGGATTTCAGAGAAGCATCTTTAAAAGTTGTACGATTTAGATCATGCTAAAGAGATCTTGCTGATAGCAAGATCCTTTCAACCAGATCATACATCTTTTTTCTTAACTCATGGCAGATCTGTTACAACTGTGTTAACAAAGATATATTACACAGGAATAACACTAAATTTACGCAGGCTTCACGTTATAAAGTATGGCTTGCTTAACAATCATATTTGATATGAATACGTTATATTATAATATGAAAAAAAGTGATCTGTATACTCTTAAATTTTGTCAATAACTTGATATTTGATATCCATTTTTACTACCAAACACTAACCTTCTGTTAGCCACCTTGGTTCTAGAGAGCCTGCATTTACTTCTTATGGAGCTTTCTTGGTCATGTTAAATATAATTCGATATTTACATGCATTTTCTGTCTTTACGTTCAACTGCATGCACTTACCAAACAGCTCTTAGGACATCTGCCCCTCCTAACTCTCAGCAATAATTTTAAGACCGGCCAATGCTATATTTATGAATTTCGTTTTACATTTCATGAACTGATCCGTTGAAAAGATATGTGAATATCGGAACAATTTACGCAGGGTTTTCCAAAATGTAAAATTAATCAAGAAAACTATCCGAGTTTTATTTTTTACTTAAGCGAGTAATCCGATTTTCATTTTCAACGTTTGCTTTACAATTAGCCCATTTCAGGTGGCGTACATCAGCCCTGCACGATGTTGTTTAGCAAAAAAGAAAAACCTCGCACTTATTCATCTGTCAATCTTCAAATTTGCCTCCATCCACCGAGTATACTCGTTCACATTCGTGTAAACACCATATTTGTGCGGCAACGCACACCTCTCTCCCCAGCTCACTATGCCTGCAAGCATCCAGGTGCCGTCCCCGCTCGGATCTGGACAGGCCAGCGGTCCCCCGCTATCGTAAGAGCATGCGTCAGTGCCACCTTCCTTGAATCCGGCACACAGGAAGTTTCCTCCCACTGCTCCGTTGTACGAACTAGAAACACAAGAAACAGCTAACATAAGCTTCTACATTGGTCATCCACTACTTAAAGTTTGACATGCTTTTTCGACCATTACTAACCGGGGAGAATTGCAGCCTTCTTTTCCCACCAAATCAACCCACGCCTCTCTCAGCACCGGCGAGGAACTTCCTTGCCAATAAGTGTGTCCCCAGCCAGTAACAATGCAGCGTTTACCCGCTTGGAAGTAGTTGAAACTCTCTGGCAGGCAGATCTTACTAACATGGCTGCCGAACTTCAGTGAACCAGCCATACGCACTAGCGCTGGAGAAAAGCACATAAACACCAGATATAACCCAATCCCTCTTTTATATATGACCAATTCACACTTAACATGTTTGTTTGTTTGTTTGTTTTTCCAAAGAAAATAGAAGACAACCAAAGCGCTCAAATTATCATGATCATAAAACACCGACAGAGTTTTTAACTTCTGGATGACACCGTCTTAAGCAACTTCCTCGTGAGAAACAGCAATGGATTGGTTGCATTGTTTTTGTGCTATTCCCTTACTCGAGTTTGCAGCAACAGAAAATTTCATTTAGCAAAAAAGAAATAGCCCATCTTCTAATCAAATAAATCTTTACACAACGTAATATGGATGAAACATAACGTGAATCAAAATTTCAACTACTGACGATTCCCTCTTACGGGCTTACTCATTTTCAGGAATGTAATGTAGAAATAAAATAATTGACCTGACAAACGAAAGAAACAGTAGTATATCCACGAGTTCACCGCAGTGTGATTTGATCAGGTCTATTCGTGCCTTAAGTACAGTAAGTACTTTAGTAAGATCCGTCCCTTAGTAAGAAAAAGAGACCCCGTAGCCTTACCGATATCGTTGTCACCGGGGTGGGAGGAATTACTTGGCTTATAGTTTGGGTGAATTAGTATTTGTTTGACGTCAAGCTTTTGTTCTTTCCCTTCCTCTCTGTGAAGTGAATGTTCACCAATGTGCACCTCCCAGTCTGAGGGTTTCTTTGATGTTTGTTCATCTAAGATTCAAACCACATAAGTTCTTGGTAAGTGCACATAAAATGGACTGATGAACTGATAGCCTGTGAACATTTTGCATCCATTTGTTTTTGGTCCAGTTTTATCGACCTCAACATAATAAAAAGCATAATTTAGATTAACCCGTACTAAATTACAGTGGTTTACAATTGCAACAGGTTCCCCCCTTCCCGTGCACATTCCCTCATTTCAGAAACTTGAAACTCAGTTTTTGTAAGAAACCTCTCTTTGACTAACTTAAATACCTTTTCTCGCATTACGTTCATTTTTCTTTTCTAAAGCGGTGGGAGGGAAAGGAAATGCTCTTAAGCTCTTATTCCTTGTAAAATGTACCACATAAACAATAATAGCAAAACTCACTGAAACATTGAGTGTTGTAAGGACCACTTTTGTAGTCATTGTAGGCCGTTTTATTGAATATAGTTGATGTTCTTTAGTGTAAGTTTACTCGGATCTTAGGAATACCTGTAACTATTACACGAGTTTATGCGGATATAGATATTTGTACTAATGACGATGGGGATGAGTAAGAATTATTCAACTTACTAAAGCAATGTGCAGCGGTCACGACCCAAGATGGTTTTATGATGGTTGCTCCGCAGGTAAGCTTGGTGCGATTAAAGAACAGAGCAGACATCCACGGCCAGGAGTTAGGAACGCTTTCTTGTCCTCCCACAATCCTTCGGGAGCGAGGATTGTACAAACCCCAACGTTTTCCACAATCACGAGTAACTGAAAAGAGTCGAAATGTTTCTCAAGGTAAAACTTAAGAAGACGTTCTGATTTATTCCCAGTTGCAAAGGAGCTCTGCTACAGAGTTTAGGGTGAAGTGAAATTGTTTGTTAAATGCCAAGAAACAATTTCAAAGCTGTTTCTTTCAAGTCTTCGTTTCTCATTTTTCTCAGTAAAGTACGAGGGAGACATCGAGCCGGAATCACGGAAATCGGCAGACCTTTTCTACCTCGCATGCTTAATGCTCTAAAGATCTTCAAAACAAAGTAGCGAAGCCACCACTTTTAAGAAAAAGTCAAAATAGCCTTTCTCCCAACGGAGAGATTTAAGAGGAGCAGGAAATTCTGTGTTCATACAGACGGCGAGGAAGAAACCGGAAGAGGTCTCTCCTAGGGCGAAGTTAGGGCCAAAGCACGGGACAGGGTGCGGCAGTGGCAAGTTTGTTTTTTGCCTTGTGTACCAACCCAGAACAAAAGTTGAACAAAAAAAATCAGCAAAATAGAGCAAATTATCCTCATTTCAGACAGAAGACCGGTTATCTAACCTGTTGAAGTTCTACACTTCGGTTTTCCTCCTCCTCCTCTGATCCTGGTCCCTTGAATCTGTTTTCCTAGCCGGTCCACGCACCAACAGGCTTTTGTTTTCCTGTTACATTGCAGAACTCTAAAGTGGCCGTTTGATTTGCACTTTGGCACGAATACTCCAGGGTTGTTCTTTCTTTTCCTCAACCTGCGTTCACGCATTCGCTGGCAGCGGGTTTTTTCCTTTTTGGTGGGATTTTCGTCTGTAGAAAAAGGTTTTTAAAACATGTCAGCCTGTATTACGGAAATCGAAATAACATTTTTGGATTTCGTACTATAATAATGGTGGAGATGTGAACGTTTCTGCGACACTACAAGACGAGCAATGGGATACCACATTCATAATTAAGTCACTAATCAGGATCTATGAGGCAATGTTCTTTTAGGAACAAGCGTGCCTTTCGTGAAGAAAATCCACGTGCTAATTCTATGCCGTGTAGTAAATTATAATGTGGAGGTTCACCGTGAAAAGAGATGTTGGAATCACCAATTCTACTCCTTCCCATCTTGGTGAAATTCGTTTTTGCCCCAGGAAAGTTATTAATAGTAAATGAGAAATCAAAACTAAAAACATCATCGAAAAAGAATGAATAAATTACCCATTTCGTCCTCTTCCAGGTTTGGGTATTGCCGGACGTTTCTGGGTTTTCTTTTCCACGCCTGAGGTTGATGACGTTCAGAGTTAGAGGAAAACTTAATGGTGACATCGGTTTCTTGAAACTTTTCTCCTTGTGCATTAACTCTCCAGCATTTCAGTGGCGTTGTAGTTGTACACTGGATTTCCCTGAAGCTTCCGTCCGGATTGCACGCTGGCGAAAAGCCGCGTCTCATCAGCGCTGCCTCGATTTTTTGTAACTGACATGTCGTGTAGTTCACTACGAGAAGAAATAACTTATATATCATGTTTCATAGTGAATGATCCAAAGCCATAATGTATTACCAACAGCAATTGTGAAGGAAGATTGCCGCTTCACTGCTTACTTTAGCAAAGAATACTCAGCAAAGGCCATTTCACAAAAATTATGTAAAAGTGGAGTTGCGCCCAAAAACTATAAAATTTTCTGAAATACTTTCTTTCTCAGTTCATTTTCGCGATTAATAAAAACCGCTCTGAATAATTCTCCTAGTTCAGAAACTGGCATGCCTCTTTTAGGAAAAAAGGATTTTTCAAGGAAAAGTTTGCCATATATTTTCACCTGATAAAGTCAAAACATTTTAGGAGCAAATCGTTAAAAGTGTTGGAGAAGTTATGGGTTCGCCGATTTGTTGTCGTTTCAAATCTTCGCGCGTTTAGAATCATACAAAGAATATTTCATCGCCAGCTTTTTTTTTTTTTTTTCCAATTTTCGAAAGGACTTCTCACCAATTCTCGCTCACTCGCTCGCTTTTTCTCATCGCTCTCGATTGACCGAGGACCCGGCAGAAACTCATTACACAGGTATAAATTAGTCCTTACCACAAGTTTGCCGGCAGCCGGTTTTACAACAGTATTGCCATCTTTCACACTGAGCATTCAGTAAACAGTCGATTTTACATCTTCCTGCTGACGGATGAACTGAGTTTGGACAGTGGTCTGGGAAATGAGAAGAAGGACTTTCATTCTCTTTTATTAGGAAAAGTTAGTTGGGCTGTTGCAATGGCCACGTTGAACCTCTCCTCTGAGGGAATTAAGTTCGTCCCCAGGACGCCATAGAAAGACTCAACGTGACACTTACCGCAGGCAACCTAAGCTAAAATGTTAGTGTAAAGCTATAGCTTGAACCTGGGGTGCCTGTATTCACATTCTGTACAAAGAGAACTTCCAGTACCGATCCACATAATCAAAACTTTATTTTAAAATAACTGCAAATATCAACATTTGGAGAAAATGACGTGACCAGTGACAACATTGTGACGGCAATCTTTTTTACATCAGTTCTACACGAAAGTGTCTTCTTGCCCAAACGAGAAAAAAAAACTATGAACAGATTTGGAGTAATATCTATCATCAAGATAACAAACAAAAGAATGGTTGGAGCGATTCGGTCGTCAGTGCACAAGCTTTGCTTTTCTTTTTGCGTAACAGGTATTCGCTAATACAAACAAGTACTTTAGCCTTCGTGTAATTTACGTCAGGAGTGGTCAATTAAGCTCCTTTAAACATTTATGCCGGTTGTTCGCTCGTTATACGGTCATTATATAATGTCATTCATTTTTAAATTACTTTAGTAGCTCTAGACATCTACACGCAATTATTTGAAACTAAAATTCGTACAGTCTTCGATACTTAGAGGTCTGATAAACATATCGTTGAAAATGTTAACCATGAAAGAAGTCAAAGAACAGGTTTAAAATGTGCTTTTTCAGCCAATGGTTTGTCTATATATGCCTGGCTGGTTTCACAATTTGTATCAACAGACATGGATCTTGAAGTCATTCCTTAATGATCGTTATTCATCTGACGTCATCCTCTTTCGTAAGGACACTGCAATTATATACAAACTATCATAACCACTGAGCCTTACTGAAGCTCTCAAAGCAGAACAATTGAAAAGGCGTCAAATTGACGTTACTTCAAGTGAGAAAAATCATTTCAGACGCTTAAACATCGAAGAACACTGCAAAAGGAATTTTCTTTCACGCAAAAGGAATTTTCTTTCACAAAAAAAGGAATGCAATGCTTTATTTCATCCACAAAAACGCTTATGAGTACTTAAATGACAGCAGTAACCGCTATTACAATATCGTCAAAGCCAAGCCTTCTCATTTATCTTTGATCACGAAATTCTACTAATCAGCCCACCACACATATGGATTAAGAAAAAACAATATATAATTATATCAAACGTCGCTTTAATATAGTAATTTATAGTCTGTCATTAGTTTCGGCGGTAAAATCAACCTTCAATACAGAACAAAAATCGTTCCTAAAGCTATTTTAAGATAACAATAACGTTTCAGTAAAATTTTTTCAATGACCTATATTATCTTCCAGAAAAACAAATGCAAACGACCTATGAACTTCCGACGGAAGTCTTTTCTCAAAATTTTACCTCAGGAAAACAAAAATGTCTTTGATATATAAAAAAAAGGATAAAAAGTCCCGCTCAAAAACTATTTTAGAAAACTGACATCAAGTGCACTTAACGGAAAGCTATGTCAAAACAACTGAATGCTTTTAACGGGTAACAACCTATTTCCTGCGGGCTTAAACGACGTCAGAAGTAGTGAAAAGCTTGAACAGCGTATACGAAGGTGGCACGCGTTTTCATAGAAACTACTATACGAATGTGTAATTAGCATGTGTTTCGTAGACTAATTGTATTGATAATTTAACTCGATTTTTTTTCATGCGTAGGAGCTCGTTATAAGAAGCTATATTTCCGATCAACAAACAAGTGATCATTTTGATTCAAAAACATCTCACAAATGACCGGTATTTCGGTGTAAAAGTGGTAAATGCCTTGTCATTATGAACTACAGTCTTGAAATAAAATGGGCACTCACAAATTGACAATAACGAAACCAGACACTTAATAAAGTATCAAAAACCACTTCCATCAAATATACTGGCGCAGGAGTCTCTGTTAAGGCTTGATGATGAAAGGATGGTTCAAATATCTACTGTGGCACACGTAATTACAGCTACTAAACAGAAAAATGTGATGCGGTAAATAAAAAAATTTACTACAAACACGGAATTTGGATCAACACCGGCTTGATGTTAAATGGTTTCTCCGTGCGACAGTAAAAACCAATTTTGATGGTATCGAGAATTTCAGTCATACCTACATTACCGTTTCTAGATAAAAAACGTACAGAGGATACTAAACAAGGAGAAAGCGATTTTCATGAGGGATTCTTAAAAAAGAACTTCAATCATATGAGAAAACCAAAAATGGCGATTCGCGTCTGCTACAATTTTCTTTTTCTGTTTCAGCAGATTTGAATGAAGATTTATATAAATCGATGCGAGTCTCCACCCGCTTGAGAATACGATGATGGGCTAGAGAAAGTCGTATTGATTATGTCAGACGATATTTGTCTTTTGCTTTAATTAAACGACTTTGAATTAATTGAATTCTATAAATTCTCTTGATTGATCCTAAAAAGTGTACAACTGATCAGTTTTACCGACTCAGCACTCGTTCATTTTTTTTCTGGCGTGCCGGCTGTCAGGTATACCAGCTCAAACAGGCTTTAATACTGTTTGCACACATACAATGGATATGAACCTTACCTCGTCACTACCTCAAACACACGTTATTCACTTAAAGATGAAGTTTGAACTTTGGAAATAAAACTGCAAATACTTTTAAAATTTCTCTATCTGCTCTCACATTTCCTAAGTCCAAGTGACCTTTCTCTCGTTCTCTCTCTAAGGCTGTGTTCTCTTACACAGCGCTAATCTTAGGTTAGTACCATTTGCTATTCGCTAATAGTTATCTCAAGTAGTTCTTCTCAAGACTAAAATTTGCAAAGACATTCCTAAGACTACAAAAGGCACATCATTAGTGCTGCAGGTTTGGAATTCTTGTCACGACTAATTCTTGTCCGCCCAAAGTGTGGACACTTGGACCAAGTAGTGGTATACATATTTCGTGCATTCCTACCAACGAGCAAAATAATAGTATATGCCATGCCACGAAGATATAAAAGTGAAAACGTTTACTTATTTGAACATTATTCTTGGATAACTTTCCCCGTAAATGTGGTGCAAATGAAATAACCAAAAAGTTAATACGCTGGGAATGAAAATAAAATACAGTTGGCTGAAGAAGAGAAGGCAACTCGCAAATATCGACGTTTGGAAGCTAAAACGAGCGGGAAAGAACGTCAGAAAAAATTCGTCAGAAAAAAAACGAAATTCGAAACCTATTTGATCGTTAATTATCGGAGCCATCAATAAACGACGAAACAGAGACCACTTAGAAATATTTATAGCTGCTCTTTCATTTAATTTACGCGAAAACACCGCACAATGAAGTATTTACACAGCATGGCATCTAATATAATTTCCTGATGAGCCGACTAGCCACGTTAATATTGAACAGAACTTGATTGAGTCGTAAGGTGTAATCAATATGTTTCGAAATATCCTGCAATTATTAACAAGTTTTTGTTCATAAGCAATTCCCGTTGCTACAAATTAATATCATATCGGGCTACATCATTTCTGTTTTGAGCCGCGATGAATAATCATTTTAAGCACTTTGGTGAATAGTACTGTTTTTTTTCTTCTTTTCTTTTTTTCCACCATTTATTGGCACAACGGAATTCAGTATAAAATTCACCCTCCCAATAAATATACGCGTCAGATTTTAAACTCAAGTTCCAAAACAAATGTTTCTATCTGATGTTCTTGCCATGTAAATTTTGTCTGTTGATTCATTTTTTTATACCGAACTTGAACTTGGAAGCAATTAACTTCAGTCAGACAAGTGTTTTTATTTCTACGTCAATCGCCTTTCATTTCTTGCTACTAATTCTAATTGTGGGAAACCAAGGCGTCCCTACCCTTTGTCCAGTGAAATACTTTATTTAAGAGCTAGTTTTACCCGCATAAACCATAATAGTGGTACGTTTCAAATACTATAATCAAGAGCTAGTTTTACCCGCGTAAACCATAAAAAACATAAAACTTCTAAAACGAAATAAAGAAAACACAAGTTTGGGCCGACAAAATTCTATCCAACGGCTGAACACTGTCAGTTTTGGAAATACGTACAGTTTAGCTTGTTAAATATTGGTATTTTCGGCTGCTAGCAGAAAGAGCAAAATAAATTATCTTAGCAATTTGCGTACACCATTTTTAACCTTCATAAAGATGCTCTTTGAGAGTAATGTTAACTAAAATTTTCATACAGCTTTCAAACAAGACAACCCAATATTTTGGTACAACAAAGACGCCTTTCAAGTTGTTTTGTAGAACGTAACTTTTATTTGTTACTTGTCACTTAATTGTTGTTTGTCTCGTCGCCAACCGGGATTTTAAAATTCTACTCACGTGCGCGAAGTAATTAGTTTCAGGCCATTACACTTTGGGCTGTCTGAGTTATAAGCTGCACGCGAAGGCATGGCGGGCACAAAATCTACTGCATGATTTATACTGAATATATTGGAAGCAATGTCTTGAATTTTCTGCCAAATAGTTGCAAAATAAAGGGATGAAACTGTAATGATCACGCATTAGAGGTGTTAATTGGCTCATCGTGTAGAGAGCTCATGGCCATTTCCATTCACCGACTACCGTTTAATTTAGGTCGTTAGATCCTCAAATTGTGCCTTTCCTAAGGAAACTATAACAAAAAGTGCCCTGACCTGTTAAAGAGCACTTTCAATTTGACATGCAGCGATTAATTTTAAGAATAATTACTTGAGCAACGGAACACTTAGCATCTTTAGTTCGAGAAGCCAAAATTGTGTCTTTTGTCTTGTAAATGTTGCAACACAGAATTCTAGAATTGACGGGTCATTCATTTTGACCTGAGGTGTTGAAAACGTAATGTCTGGAAGGTATAATAAATTTTGTTACAAATCACAACGGTCCCAAATCTTCTTTTCTTTGACGTTGATGACATGAAGCGTTTATTGATCATTTTTGGTTGATAACCAATGCTTAGACCTCGACGTTTGCCCTGAATATCCAGAGGCTGCTTGCTTGCAATGCACTTGAAATTGTTATAGCTGGACGCAAGCCAGGATAATGTGCTCTGTTATTTGACGTTGAGACTGGGAAAAAATCCGCGCAGAATGAATTTAAAACGCCAACAAGGCCTGAGACTACCTCCGTTTGGCCTCACCTAGCTTTTACTACTTCCCAACAGAAACGCTCTTTAGTTGTACATGTACGATCGTTCTTAGTAAAAAAAAAACAAAAAACAAAAAAAAAACAGTAGTCATAAAAGACAACATTTTTTACTTCGCAATATTTCACTCGGCCGGGAAGTTTATCCGTAGGACTCGACTACTCCCCTTAAAAAAAAAAAAACTTTAATTTTCATTTCGTATACGTTGTGCATTTGGTTCAGTATTTCAACATTTAAAAAAGATTAGCCCAACCGAGTTTTTTCGCAAGTCGAATGTAGCTAATTAGTCCGGCACATGTACAGAAAGCTATAACACTACTGGAGCGGCCATGAATAATTGAAACTTTTTCAGAATATAGTTACATAACGGCGGGAGACTGCAAGCACGTACTAGATGCGATAAGAAATACCACCAAACCTCAGTCTGCCATAACTAGGTTATAAAGGGTGTCTGTGATTCCTTATTTTTTTATTTTTTACATTTTTTTTTTTAAAATTTTAATATCGTACTATCGCGCACGAACAAGAACTGAACATGGAAAACGTTATAAGTTTGAATAGCACTGACTATACATGTGTCAGTATGCCTTCTGATGACAGGGCCAATTCCCAATCGCTATGTGGCAAAACTAGGCACGTTTAGCTGGTGTCGTTTTAATTATCAAACCATATCGTTGATTTACTTTTCAACTGTAATACTATATATAACACATGCCTGATAAGATATAGTTCTGATTAGGTTGTTTCTTTCACACGAATCTAAGAAAGTTCTAAACTCCTGCGCGAAATGAATCCAGCATTTATCTCGGCTGCTTCAGGATAATACGCGAATTTTGGCCCAATTTGTATCAAACGGGTAAAACTGGTTCTCGGCAACAAAATACTAAGACATACATACTTTCATTCAGATCTTCACATTTTAGTCTTTTGTTGAAATAAGTCTTGGGATTATCAGAAGACAGATAAGGATCGATATTGTATTCAGGGGAAAAATATCATCGCAATGAAGACGATTGTATCATGTCGTTTCCGAGAGGATTTTGAAGAATCTCCTTAAGAGGAGGAGATGAAATTAACTGCGGATTTTGCGTTAAGATTCTTACATTTTTTGGATACTCTTGAGAGTTTCATTCTCTTCTTAAATTTTTTTGGTGTTGTCAGTGAGTTAAAAAAGGTTCTGGAAAAATTCGTATCTTGTGCACCTACGCATTGTAATAAAGGAAATGTTATCGTCGACTTCCGCGGGAAGGAGAGATTTTTGTCGCATTGCTCTGCTCGGAAGCCACAGCAATTACTAAATTTGAGAGAAATTTGTCAGTTTGGATCGTGTTCGCCATTCTTGAAATTTGTTATCAAATGATTCTTGAGCAATATTTAGCACATAGCACAGAGTGAAACTAATCGAAAACAGAGTAACGACGGAGAGACGCAATTTCTACTCTCTTTGAGTGAGCCTTTATCATCAAACGTCCTAAGCACTTCTGAAATTCAAATTGCGTAAAAAGGAAACTGCTACAGGGTGTGCAGATACTCAACTGGTTTCAGTTGTTCTGACTGAGGTATTGACGAGATTTTTGAGATATCCGGTTTCCTTAAGTAATTCGTTTCGCATCAATGCCATTACAGATTTCCTGGAGGGAGTTTTTTAGGCAATCAAATGTATTGGCCTGCGTAACTCGAATTAACACTCGTTGTAACCTACTCCAAAAACAGCCAACGCAAAATCACGGTTAAGCTACAATATACGTTAACTACCATGGGAGAGATATCATTTTAGAGAAGTGCACGAAAATATAGAATTAACAAGGTACGCAGAGTCTTTAGAGCCATTTACTGAGGGCAATATGGGGCCTCGTGTAATGAGAACATGCAGTTCGGAAAATAAAATTTCCATTTAAAAACTATAGCAATTAAATCTGCTCGAGCAGGAGTTTTAAATTTTTGATTTCATAAAAAAACGTAATGTTCAACACTGAGTAATGGAGCGTGAATTGGACTTGAGAGAAGTCATTCGCAAGTTAAACACATCGAAATATTCCGGTCTGGCTCGCGTGTATGTTTGTTTTTCTTCAGAACAAATCCAAGGAAACGAAACTTTGCGGGAAACATGCATAGTTGCATGTAAAGGCAAAAAACTTCTTGTTTTCTCACCGAAGTCTATTTTATCTTTGAATTCACTTGTTCTGTTGTCACCAAAAACAAAAGATTTTCAGTGGTTATTTCATTCTAAAGTTGACGATCTGTCGCGTGCACTTAGCGCGTTATAATCGATTCAATTCAGCTCGAGGCAAATTACGGCACTGCGTAATTAAAAATGAAGGAAAATACTGGAGCATTGAAGTGACAAATAGCATTCAATGAAATGAAATGAGGCAAGGGGTCTAAAGCATTGGCAAACATCATGTGCTAACAATATATTCCAAACACTACTTGAAACACGCACAGTAACGACAGAAACACTTCACACAAAGGAGCACCAGTTAGCAAATAATTTGCACAAGAAATTTCTTTGTGAATAAAATTTCACATGAAACGTCTTATAGCCAAAGGGGATAAGAAAGCGCCCAAACAAAGTAATGGATTTTATTTTTTTTTACCCTTTTCCTAGTATGACGAATTTGATATCGTACCCACAACACTATATGAATGAAATAGTGTTCCAGAGAAGTTTACGCTGGCTTAGGCACAAAAAGACAGAGGTTTTACAAATGGCAGACGGTGTATAAGTTAAGTGAACCATTTAACCTGAAAGTAAATAGTTCCTTGCTATCGTGAGCCACTTCAAAGTGAGTCAACGCTTGTAAATGAAATCTTGACAAATGTAAACATAAGTTGTAAGACCTACTTGCACTGTTGCGCTAAAGTCTAAAGAAGCGTTTTAGTCCGAAATGAACAGACCATAAATGGTTTGGTCTTAACGTCGAAGTTGAATTGTCTTGCAAAATGACACGTCATGCTCTCAATCGTTGTACGCTGTAATTATGATTACAAAAGTTACACGGTTGAAACAAGGATTTCTTTTGCACTTACCCACACCGCAGACAATGATGACCAAAAAGAAAAGGCTCTGTTGATTTTTTATGAAATAAACATCATCGTTAAAATATCTTTAATCATCTTTCCAAAGTAACAATGTCTGACAGGCGTGAGACTAAGGAAAAACTCACCTGAAGAAGCACATAAATCATTCTACAGCAGACCTGCATTTTTGCAACAGAAATTCTCAGTGTGTAGTCACTAGTGATATTGCTTCTGCGCGTTGATTGTTTTAACGTAAAATTAGCTACCAACTCGTTGGACACGAATCTGATGAGCTCTTTTTAGCCTGCAGTTCCGATTGACTGAGCGGACTTGCAAGTTGCAGAAGAATAAACGCTGAGAGAGCATATTTATACACTATAAATAGCCATTATAGATGAATTTCTTTGCAGCCAATGAGATGGCATCCTTTCCCTTTAAGCAGGTGTATTTGATATATTCCAATTAATTACTGCACTTTGAGATCTAATTTATCTCTCCAGTAAATATTAATCAGTCCAGAAACATGTCGAATATTTTTACGTCTGGATTCTTCACGTCGCAGGACATTAAAAGACATTTTTAAAAGCCGCATGTGGTAGTTTTGAGTTAACACCGGGCGATGAGGAGTTTTAAAGTGTCATTTGGCTCATTTGTATAAGTTATGTAAAATGTATCATTGAGACACCAGCTACAGCAATAAAATTGTCCTTATCACTGACAGCGCTATATTAATAACTCAATCGAGACAGGGCGTGTGCGCGTATATTTCGCGTGTACGAATACTCTTATGAGTGGGCACAACATACACTTCTGAGTGAATTTACAACTTTCCACAGCCGGACGTCACTTGAAAATTGTTTTATACGCTCTGCGTGAGTTAAAGCAAAAATTCTTTTATAGAGGCAGCCATACCTTTTCAACAGACCTGGTAAATGTGGTCAAACACACTGGCGCTATCCGGCGCATTTATTATCCAATTCTTTTGGGAGTCGCCGCACAAAATCGTTTGTCTCAATTGAACAACACAAAAACGGTTCATCAGACAGGCAGGCCACAAATCTAAAATGAGCGAACCACATTTTCTTCATTAGAGTTCGGCTTTAAATAAAGACTTGAGAATATTCACATGGCATTCATCCAATGTATTTACATTTTCATACACCGCGATCCAGGCCAAAATAATGACTTATTCAGAAGCGGTTTTCTATACTATCACTCCAAAAGAGTTTCTTCTTCGTTTAAAATGTTCGGTTTTGTTATTTCGCCAAAAAATACGCTAGAGAACGGGAATTGTTTCAATGTTGCGACACTCCCAATTCGCTCTTTCTGTAAGATTTCTTTTGTCTAAGGCAGGTTGCCGCAGTAAAATAAATCGTATCATTGGATATATTTTGCTTGGCATCATGCCCGCTGAGCTACACAAACTTAATGGTTCTGGTGTTTAACAATTACGTGGTTCGTCTTTATCTAAAACCTTGTCGATCAAGACCGACAGCAATTATTCTCGTTGAACAAATGTTCAACATGAAAAAGTTAATTTTTTTATCACGGAGAAATCTCGTTTTCTTTTCTTTCTTTCTTTCGTCTTTTCTACTGAAAGTTTTTTAACAAATATCCGTCCTGGTATAGCATTAGAATGCAACATCTCAGTTTATTTTTTCTTCTTTTTGTAAATCAAATAGTTCAATTTTGAATTTTTAGTTCTGGTTAGTTTCCTTTCGGCTTTCCTTGGACATACATAACCGAATATCATTTTCAATTGATTTCGAAACCATAACTAAATTCGCCAAAAAGAAAATTCAATTTTTGTTTGCACATAAGCAAAAGCTTTCCTTGTATCAATATTCCCCGTAATTGGAATCTTGGAAGTAATAACACTTAAGGGTCTGTTATAAAACGTGACCGATGAAAATTTTCATACTGGAGAATTTACTGTAGAGATTATCCCTTTCTGCTTTTTTATGCTATTATTGTGATTCTTATGATTTTCATTATCTTTATTATCACGTATTAGTAGCAAAACTGAAATGAAAGAATTGCGAGGTCGGCTCGAAGAGGCGAAAATTAGTGGCCATTCCAGTCTTGACTAGAAAGTCACGCAACGCTCCATTCATTGCGTTACATTATGGAAGGTTGTAAAGGAGACTGCGGCCATCTTAAAGCAGCTAATTGAAAACCGTGGTCAAAAGTAATATTTACCAAATATTAAGTGAATAGGGGAAAAGAATAAACTAGATTCAGAACAAATGTAATTAGACTAGACTCTCGTATCTTTTTTTTTTTTTTTTTTTTCAATTTTGATATATTTATGTATACGCAAGTGATCGGCGAAGTGCAATATGAGCGGTGTAGTCAGTAGCATGACGCCGTCTCGTCGGATGGCTAACGAGTTACTTTAGGCAATGAAACTTGTATTAAGTGAAAACCCACGGGAACCTTGCTCTGGCCTGTTTCATGCAGACTGTGATAATTACAACTTAATACAGGGTATTCGTTCGACACAAAGTGTCTGCTTAGTACAAAGTCTCCGCCTTAGACATGTTCCTCTAAATTTTCCGATGATTATTCCGTCACATTTTCGGTCTCTTATTGAGTCTGACTTACATGGATCTTGAACTGACCATTTATTTAAGTGAACTGACTTAAGCCTTTTTTGCTCTGTTAGGCGCTACAGCGCATTTCTATCAAGAAATTCTCTACTGCAAATATAGTTCAAATTGGTTGTAAAAGGCTTGGGTCAATTTTAGCAGGCGGCATTTCCCACACACAGCTTTGCCGCTCATCGCACACAAAACCGCCAGCTACAAAAGCTACTGACTCAATTACCGCCGCACAACTTTTGATAACGTGAACTACACTCAGCTTTTTAAAATATGTAAGTTTCTTAATATACCTCTTAAGGAGTCAGCTTAATACAAGTTTTGGCCACTTAAGGGCTCAATTTAAGTGTCTGCGTCCATCCATGGGAGCTATTCGATGAATGCAAGTTCATTTTATAATAAACATAGGAAGAAAAGGTTAGGATCTTGGCTAATATCGGCCTAATACAGGGTGTTTGCCCAAATACATGGCTCACCTGAAACAGATTTGACTGTTCGAGATAACCTCGTATGCCTCTTGGTTTTACAACTTCAAGCATGCGTGAAGTGCTTGACACAGTAGCAGAGGAAGAAATAATAAAAACAAAACCTTCTAAAATTATTTTTGCAAAATTTGAGCTTTAAGACAAACCAAATAACTACATATATATTGTATAATATCACACAGTGATACAAAGCATGCTAACCACATAAACCGGCTAGCTTTCTGCAAAAAGCAAAATGGAGTTGACCCCATTAAACGACACTTCGGAATCCGGAATAATGTCGGAATCTTCGCAGGGATCACGAGTATCTCAGCCATTCCGATCGAGCATTTTTTATCCAGGCTATCTACTGTCTCCCAGTCTCCCCCCTTCGTGCACCCTTCCTATTTCGTTTGCGGTGTTTGGGCGCTGTAAGGTTTGAGCAGCGAAGTTGGGTTAAGCTTTGGGGACTGCTTGTGGTTTTTTGTGCACTTTGAAGCATTGAATTGTCGCAGGTTCACCACTCGTTTGAGCGGCTCCGCCACCCAACGTGCGTTTTAAAGCGCTAACAAACCGCCGACCACGCAAACAGCAATCTTATTTTAAAGACGTCCTAAAATTTCCCTTGATACGAGCTTACAAATAAATGTTGACGCGCCGCCAACCGATGTTGAGCATAAAAAATTACACAATGAACGATCAGTTGAACACCACATACTCTACTGGGAGATATTTTCTCTATATGCAGTCGAAACAACCAGTTTAGTTCAGGTTCAATAAAATCCACTAACTATATTTAGTTTTGATCTACCTTCTTGCGGTCGCTGAAGCTTATGCTGTCTCAAGGGTTTTTCGTTATCTCGACCACTTCTTTGACGATTATCCGCCTCACAAAAAGTTCACAAACGGTCAACCTATGTATCGCACATCAGGTGACTTTTCGTCCTGACAGGAAAAGTTGTGTTAAATTTACAATGCCTCAACAAGAGCTTTGTAACCGCGCACAGGTGGGTAAAATGGCGGCAGCCTAAATGAATGTACTTGTGAATGAAACATTCTCACAATTTTCGTGAACTTGTTCGCTTTCAGACGTGTATTATGCTGTTTGGTTAAAATCAAAAGAGAATAATCCAAGATCTCCAATTTTTTTACCTGAATTGTTTTGAAATATTGAAAAACATCTTCATTGAAGATACTGTACTGAAGTGTGCAGTCTGTTTAATCTGCATCTGAAGAGTAGGTAAAGCTGTAAAGCCATATATGAAAGACAAGTGACCGTAGCTTCGTTGGCATGCCAAGCTGAAATGTTTTTTCCAAAGCATTAGGCTTTGAGAAATTTAATTAAACACAGTATTTTTTTGTTTCAGTTCCGAGCATGCGGACATCGAAACATCATTGTAAAATGCGATGAAAGCTCTACAAAGTCGAATCTTGTTCAGTATGTCGACCCCTAAGATGATTTTGACAGACAAAAAGTACTTCTATACAGCAGAGGATTTCCATTGGTCCAAACTGTGGTCGGGTACCGGGAAGGAGGCTTTAGAGCTGAGCAAGGTGAAGTTTACGCTCATAGTTGATTTGTTGTTACTTGTCCTAATTACAGGGTCGGCCAGGGGGGGTAGTGGAATACCAATATACCCGAAAAAAAATCGACAAAATACCCCCAAATACCCCAAATTCCTCCAAATATACCCAAAAATAATCGAAGCTTTGAATACTTTATACCTGAAATTCAAAGAAAGTGATATACTGAATACCCATATTTAAGCTGCAATATACCGTATACCCGATTTAAAACGCCCCTGAATACCGAATACCCAAAAACCCTGGCCGACCCTGTAATTAGAAATTGAAATTCGATAATGTATTTTCTCAAGTATGAGTTGTGATTGTTTACTGTAGTTTGATAAAGAGCTTCAGGAATGCTGGGATGCTGCATTAGAGGCTGGTTCATTTGCTTACAAACTGCATCATGTGGAAGGCAGAATTGTACCTGGTAAATATGGAGTATTTGTCCAGGTAAACACTCTACCGGATACATTTTCTACTAATTTATGAAAAACAGCACACTGTAGGGAAAGCACCTCTTAATGTATTCACTCCCAAGATCCCAATAGTCATTCTCACTATCCATCACACAGCTTGTATAATTTGAGTGATGAGAATTGCTGTTGGATCAGATAATAATCCCTCACAATATTTTCTTCCTTCTTATCGCTTGTTTGCGTAATATCATATTGTAAAGAGAAATTGCCTTGATCACTCTTAGGAGTGAAAGGCTGAAAATGTATTGTAATTTCTTTCCCTGATAATAAATTTTCATTTTCAAATTCAAAATGAAAATAAGCAGGGTAAATTCTCATTGTTGTCAAATATGATCATGTTCCAATAGTAGATGGTTGTATTGTCAAGTAACAGTTTGGATAAGTGAATACATGTCCATGTACATACTACAAAGCTTTTATTTAAGAACTAGAACATCTCTGAAGGAAGGATTGTTGGAGAGAGATTTTAACTGATAGTAATGTAATGTTATATTTGCTCTTTTAGTTGAATGAGATGAGATTTAACAAGAGAAGAAAACCTGAAACAATAAACAGTATCTCTCAACCTTTTAATCACGACAAATTCAACTTCACAAAAGTACACAGAAAAGAGGTAAATGTGTACTTTATTGTATACCTATAAAAGCATATGTATAGGTAACATGATTTTGAGTGCAATTTAAAATTAATAGACACAAGTAAACTTTCTGAAGACAACAAAATTGAATGAGCTTTAAGTGCAACTGCAATTTTTAATCTTTGAAAATTTTGCAGGTGCTTATGTACACCAAATTGCAGGAGATTTCAAATTGTTACTTAAGTTGTTAATAATTTACATGAAAAAGCATCTTAGAAAATCAAGACAAACAAAATGTTGACAGTGGGCACTATTTGTAATTTGGACTTGTGAACCAAGTTTGCACTTGTGTTACATGATAGATGCGCTCATTTTCAGCCAATCAGACACGCATAATTTTTTTATGTTTATTATTATATAAGGTAACCGTTTGGCAACTTAGTGTTGAATCCTAAATTGTAATTTTATATACATGTAGGTATTGTTTGCACTTTGTCCAGAGGACTTTCCAAGAGAAACTACAGCAGAAGATGAACAACATCTTATGATAATAAATGTGAGTCCTATGGAGTATGGTCATTGTCTGTTGATCCCAAGTGTCTGGTCGTGTCTACCACAGGTATTGTATTATAAATTCTGCTGATCTGGAATTTTTTTGTTGTGGTTTGAGAACTTTTATGTGAATGAGACTTTTGTCTCTGGTCAGATAATGTTGGTAAATAAAAGAAATACTGTAAATTAAAGAAAATAATGTGGTTGTTCACTAAATCTCTTTTTGGTAATAAAGGATGAATATCAAATACTGCAGCATATGTGGAAAGTACATGTGCATAATCTTTTGACACTGTATTGCCTATAGAAAATGTACCTGTATACTGGATTTGATCTGTGCATTAATGAGCCTTTCAGCTGGTATTGAGTTAAGCAGTAGGGAGATTGGACAGAGTGATAAACAATGTAACATCAGTAGCCTCCTCACACTATTTTCATTTCTTTTTATCAGCATTGCTCAGGTGTCAGTGGTTTTAATGCACCATTTGATTGCTGTCTAACCAATCATTATTTTTATGTATGATGATCCATATTTTTCGTAAACACAGGTGCTCACTGAGGATGCATTGCTACTTGCTCTTGAGATATCCATGCTTAGTAATCACAGGTACATGGAAATTGATTCACTTTACACACATCTTCTAGTAAAATTGTATTAGTTTTTACAATAGGGAGTTTAAGAAACAATCATGGTGACGCTCTGGACAATGTCTGTTAAAAAAATGAACTTATATTTTACTTATGAATCTCATGATACAGTCATTTAGTTTGTTTCTCACAGTCAAAACTATTTGGAAACTAAATACAGAACACAGAGTTAACTTAGAAATAGAAATTCAAATAATAGCCCTTGTTGTCCACATTCTCCTGACAACACAAATTTTGAACATTTCACATTGTTGTTTTGCAGAGGAGGCAAAGAAATTTACAAAGATTTATAATGCACATGCACAGCCATTGCTCTGCTCTTTAAGATTTTTGTTTAGTGATGTTCTCATTGCTGTTGCCGTCATGGTTTTCTGTAACTCCCTTAGACCTCATTCTTCCCTTGTGCTTTTTAACACTTTACTGTTGCTAGTAGAGAGCAAGATCAAATCCATCTCATTGAGATTAAGTTGTAAGAGAGGAATGCCTACATGTACAGTGTAGGAGTGAGAAAATGTAGAAAGAAAGACAGTACTTGTGTTTCTGCGGTGTTGACCTTAATACAGGAGCACATGTAGGTTGTTTCATAACTCAGTTGTGTTGTCACTCCACTTTGTTCACTGCACTTTGTGCCTGGGACCCCCCCCCCCCCCCACTAACTCTCCATATGTTTCACAATGAAATAACCTTTTGTGCTCTCATGATTGAATTGTCATCTTTTCATTTACCTGCAAAGTTGCTGAGATTCCATGCTTCAACGATCTTCCCTTAGCACATTGTGTGCAGGACGATTGGAACTAGTTTGAGCTCTCCCTGCATTTACACACACTCAGGCTCCAAGTTCTGTTTTTCAAAAAGTCGCCTTTTGGTGACCTTCAATTGTAGAAAATCACCAATTAGTGACCTGTGTCAAAATTTTAGTTGCCAATTATATTTTTCACTCACCATGGTGTACAAAATGCTCACAGCTTGGAGCATAGATACTTGGTAGAAACAAAAGCATTAATGTGTCATGCACATACACACAGTCTGAAGAATTTAGCAAAGGTAAAAACAAAACTTGCACTTAATTGTATCTATACTTTGCAGATCATGGATTCAGTCTCATTGCATAAATTTGTCTTCATTGCAGAGGATTTCATGTTGGATTTAACAGTCTGTGTGCACATGCATCAGTAAATCATTTACATTTCCATACCTGGTACAGTGAACACCCATCCTATCTTGAAACAGCTGTAAGTCAATATAGCACTATAACAGTATAACTTATCAACGAAAAAAAAAAGACACTCCTATGAGAGACATTTTGGCTTGAGGGGAAGAAACAGGACTACAGATTAGGAGTCTGGGTCGAGTTTTGTAATATTTGTGTTTTTGCGCGAGTCTGGGCCTAAGTCCCTCTCTCCAACCTCTGGGTTTGTTGGAGAGCATTTCGATTGAAGGTCGGAAAACCTAGAACAGCCAATCAGAGGAATGGAAAATATATATCAAGGAGCCAATGAGCTCGCAATTTAAAAACAAGTAAGCAGCTCGAAGCGCGGGAAAGCATTTAGTTTAACAGGTGGAAAATAATTATTTTATTATTCTCTCGTCTCGTTAAACTTTTTTTACTATCTCGAGATAGTTCCCCCAAGTGTCTAGGTCATTTTCAAGAAGTCTCGCTGACCGAGTAGTTGTACCGCGTAATTGGTTGCTTCTCTTTCTCAGAACATGTACGCGTTCTAAGGAGGGCCTCTTGTAAAAAGAGAGATTATTTTAGGGGTGTTGCATGTAGGTTATAGGACCCTCGTTCAGTTTTAAATACGTAATCATTAACAATTACTTCTGATAATTTTTCCCTCTAAGTTTGACCTATATTTAGTACCTGTTTACAAAAATATCGCTAGGAGTATTAGTTTTGATCATGATGGTTTTGTTGTGGTAAACAGGATGTCAGCCTTGTTTGTGGAAACGTTTTCGAAGTCAAGGATTATCCAACGACGGCGTTCGTCTTTGAGCTGGCCCCAGGGACTGATGTGGGCATTGTTGCACGGTAAGTAATTGAAGATGACGAACATATAACGCTGTTTGAGCAAAGAAATCACTTGTAGATTGGTTTCCAGTCACGATTGATGCATATCTCTAAACGAAAAGTAACTACTTGAAATCAAATTTCGGTTAGAGCAGCATTCTCCCGTTGAAATATCTTGCGAGATAATTTTTATCGATTAAGTTCACAATGACTGGAAAACAAAAGTGTAAAATGCTGAGTATAGCCGCTGTATTACTAAGTGTTATAGCGGGAGCTTACGGTACACTGTTGTATCAAACAATTTGTCCGTGCATGAATGACGGTTCCCGACTTCAACTAGTAAAATGATTGGCTGGCTCACGATGTGGTCAGTCTACAAGTCTTTTTGCTACAACGGATGTAGATTTCACCAAACGAGATTTTCCTTCCTGGTTAAAAGTCTGAAATGTACCAATCGTGGATAAACAACTTTGTGGCGAAACAACTCGGATATTTACTTTGAATTCCGTGTAAATGCACAGATGAATATTACAAGGGACTGTTTAATTTTCAGATTTTTACACTTTTCACTGTTATCTTAATTCGAACCCGCAGCACAATACACAAAGTTTCGTCATATTTTATTCAAGAGGAGGTTGCACATAACCTGCACATAATTCGAGGCGCAAGATGCCGTCCTAGCAATCAAAGGAATGGAATTACGCAAGGCGACCGCGATGTGTGTTCAGTTCTCAGAGTATTCCTCTGGCCAAGGAACCCTGTCCATGGTGAGACAAGTCTCAAAGATTTGACATTAATATTATTATAAAAAAAGAAAGGTAGTGAAACTTTAAGTTGGGCCCATTCAAGTGACGTTACTTTGTATTATTGTCAAGTTAAACTGATTTTGCTGGTCAAAATGGTTCTAACTCTGTTGTTTGTTGCGAACCCCTTGTATAAAACCTTTCAAGTAAACGCCATTTGGTTATGCATAAAAGTTGATTAAGGCATCAATGTGTCGCTAACCACCCATTAAAATTTATATGAAAAGCTTTGAGCGGTTTTTGTATCTAAGTGTTTTCAAATTTCTGGCTTCCCAACTTTCTTTAGTTAATTGTTGATGTTTCTTTACCAGGTGCAAAGGAATTGAGTTCTTACGAGTCTGAAAAGCGACCTATCGCTGTCTACGAGTTTGCTGGTTCTTTGGCAATAGAAAGTAACGAATTCAATTTGTACATGCACAATTAATGTAATTATATGTTTTGGGGCACGTATTTTTCAGCCGAATTGCTACCAGGCATTACAACGTACAGTGTTGCTTCTGATTTTACCTACTGAGGCGCGGGAAAATTAACGCGGGTAATCAAGTTGCGATTGGTTTTAAATTTTTATTTTTTAATCTGATTGGGTAGAAAGTAGCACGAGTTCTCGGGGACAATTACAGAACGAACTAAAACAAAACTAGAACGATCCTGTCACACAAACTTGTTCTTAACTGATATCTTATTATTTCCTTTTCCAGCAAGGAAAACCTACGAATCATTTACAGAAGAGAAGTTTGTGGAATACATGGCACGAGCAACTTTACCAGAGGAAGAGTTTATCAGGCACAGAGAGGCGATACGAGAATTATTGCACACATAGTGGCTTAATCATTGTTTGCTGATTGTTAAAATTAAATCTTGGGCCTTGTAAATTCTATCTGTATAATTGTAAATAATAAAATGACTTATTTTATTATCCGGAAAAAACAACGACTTTTCAATGACTTATTGGGTATTATAGCTTGTACGGTCGGCACACGAAGGGTGGAATTTCGAGGGTGAAGCCCAATCATTCAAGATGATAACAGGGTAATTTAGTATCATCAACTGAGTTGATAACGTAAATTGGCCACCGTGAAGAGTTTTTAAGCTGACAGAGCGAATGAAACGCTTAACGGTGGCCAAATTAAGTCATCAACTCAGTTGATAATATTAAATTACCCTGTTATATTCTCCCACCGACGAAGCAACACAGTTTCTTTAGAAACTTACCCCTTTACTCATTCAAGATGATATTGAATTCCCAAGCAGTATCTATTTAAGCTTACGAGCAGACTGCAATTATTAGCGCTTTGGCACGGGCATTCTTTCGCCCGCGAGAAAGTATGGGGCCTAATCAGCTAACACGCTTTACGCTTGCTTCGTCCTTGGCGCTCAAATTTAATCAACTTTCTCCTTTTCTTCCTCCACAGGCAAACCACACTGTGTTCGTGGTTACTAATAGTTTTCATGAGACGAACAGAATCGATGAGGGTTTTGAGTAAAGTTCTGAAAATTGCCGATCTGACTGTCATCTTGGTCTGAATATCTCAGTAAAATTAAATGAAGTGTTAATCGACGCATTCGTGGTATTTTTTTCGTCTTCATGGGCCGTTTGAAGCGTCTTTTTACGAAATTACTTTTAGCCGAAGGCCGTTTCTGCTCCAAACGGTTACTTCGTTTTGTGCGACACCAGGTTTTGCTCAACATTCATGAATTAGTAAACAAACCAGTTTGCCCTTAGGAACCAGGCAATGTAACCAAGAATATTATCGATATTTGCATTCGAATTTATGAGAAACTATGCGGTGAAACGAATTGTTGATGTAGTTAAAAGGTTAGTAGATTTCTCTTCTTACCTCGCCAGGGTATTTATTTTAATCCTGTCTGGTTTTGATAGGGTTACATTGCCTCACGATTCACTTGTAAGACTTCGAAAAGTTGTACAGTTTCCTATTCTACAACTTGTGCCCTTGATTTCGACGTGGACTTTAAACCATAACAATTTGATACGTGTTCAGTCTTACATAATATCGATCGCCGGCAAGTTTTAAATTGAATAAATTTGATCTAAGATACAGAAAATTTGACTATTTCAACCAAATATTCTCCTTGCGTGAGGATTAATACAGGTGTGACAATGAATTTTTTTTATTTAAATCAAGTTTCTTTGTGAAGTACGTTGAGTTATAGCACATTTAGGCTTACAGCTGTGCATTCTGTAGTATGATTTTCAATTGGTACGATGAATGAAACAACGAATTCTCATTGTCTAACTGGGTTCGAAGAGAAAATTATGAAAAACTGGTCAGTTTGGGTTAGATATAACGGTGGGTGAAAATATGTGAATTGGTGTTATGTTGTACCCAGGTTGATTTGATTTTAAGCAATCAATTGTCTAATGTTTCACATCTGGTTCTTTGGTGCAATATATTCCTTCCAAAATATGTGTTTTAACCCTCTCTCTCCTAAGATCTCATTAGTAATTCTCCTTACTGCCTGCTTTACAATTATTGTGATGTTAGCTCTGAGCCGAATTTGGTTTTGGACCAACAAATAATCGCCTACTTAATATTTGTCTTTATTCTCATCACTTGTCGGCTGGATATCGTACTGATATTGTAAGTAGAAGTTATGTCCTGGTCACTTGTGGGTATTAAGCAAAAGGAGGGAAATCACCAAAGGAAGTTTATAAATCAATCATTTATTCTACTGTTTTCAAAGAATGCACAACAAAAAACTGCAAGCACCAGTCTAGCATTAAAATTGGGCAGCCATAGCAAATAAACATGCACATGAAGAATGTGGACATAGAAAATTAACTTAATGTCACGCTGTAAGATACGAAAAAAAAATGTGGTGCTTTTAAAATCTCCTGAAATTTCATCAGGTTTTAGTCAGGAGTTGTTATTATTGTTATTATTTTTCTAGACTTTCCTTCAATCAACTTGGCAAATATTGAGTTTATAACTTTTATTGATATTTTAGGAGAGCTGTACTGTGCTGTAGAGCTGTGAATCCAAACTTTATGTCTGTATCAAGTACTCAGGTTTGTTCATCAGAACAACAATTCAGCTATACTGAAAAGGACTTCTACTGGCCTTGCCGTAATCATAATTGTGATGAAATACAAAATGAGCTGACAATAAGCAAGGTAAGGTCATATACAATATTATACACCTGTTTGTATAATGTTCAGATAGGAAAAGCAGCAACGGCAATGGCTCGCCTCGAAAAGAGAGTTTGGGACAATTCCCTGTTGACCATCAACACAAAGATGAAGGTGTACCAAGCCTGCGTACTGAGCACCCTTCTCTACGGTAGTGAGACATGGACCCTCTACTCCCGCCAAGAACGCAGGTTGAATGCCTTTCACATGCGCTGCCTTAGACGACTCCTTGGCATCACCTGGCAAGACCGCATCACAAATGCAGAGGTCCTATCACGGGCAGGTCTACCCAGCATGTATGCCATGCTGACCCAGAGGCGACTGCGCTGGCTCGGCCATGTATGCAGAATGGATGATGGACGCATCCCAAAGGACATCATGTACGGTGAGCTCGCCACAGGGACGCGGCCAACAGGACGACCAACTCTGCGCTACAAGGATGTCTGCAAGCGTGACTTGAAGACCTGCAGTATCAGCCCTGGAAACCTTGAGTCAGCAACAGCCGACCGTACACTCTGGCGATCGACTGTCAAGGCCGGCGTCAAACAAGCCGAGTTGAAGAGGGAGAGCCAGTGGGAGGTGAAGAGGACTCACAGGCGACAGAGGCTCCAGTCTGCCCCCATTCAACCAACCCCCACAAATGACTTTACCTGCACAAAATGCCAGCGGGTCTGCGGCTCCCGTATTGGGCTTCACAGCCACAGCCGGCGGTGCAGCTTGACGTGATTCTACTTCTTAGGTGCAGATTTCCATTGTCTTCCGAGACAGACGGTTGCCAACAACACCTGTTTGCCAAACTGCTAGGGCCCATCTGCCATGTGATAGAGATCCCCATATGTAGTTCATTTCTCTAGTTATGTTCAACTTGATAGAGCTTGCATTGAGTTGTTAGTTGGTTTTCTAGTTTGATGAGGAGCTACAAAAAAGCTGGAATGCAGCTGTGAATGCAGGTTATTTTACCTACAAATTGGATCATACAGAAGGAAGGATTGCACTTGGAAAATATCATTTGTATGTCCAGGTATTTCAACAGATGAATGCAATTACTACTAGAATACTTATAAATGATTTTATTTCCAAACAGGGCAAACCGAAATACTGGTATCTGCCTCTGTTAGCAAAAAGTTTTGAGTTCTGGATTTCAAAAGAGTGCTTCAGCAGTAGAATATACTGACAAGTAACAGTGATCATGTGTTCAGTACACTCTTAACCCTTTGACTCCCAGAAGTGATTGACATGTAACTTCTCATTATAATACCAATACATTATCCAGCAAGCAGGTAATAAGAATATTCAAACTTATCAGGTTAAAGGCTTTGTTATCTTGATCTAACACCAAATTCTTGCAGCTATTTTACAAGGAAATGTGTAGCAGCTAGAGGGGAGAATTAACAATCAGATCCTTGGGAGTTAAAGGGTTAAGCAAAATTTTCAGTGTCCTGCTTGCAAATTTTAAAGAATGTAGGTGTTAGAAGAAGTGTTATCCCTTTTACTCCCATGAGTGACCAAGACATAATTTCTCCTTACAATATCAATACAATATCAACCAGATAAGTGATGAGAATAAAGAAAAACATCAATTTGGGGATAATGAGTCAATCCATTACTAAATTCTGAGAACTAATATTATAAGAATTGTTTGGTTGACAGTAAGGAGAATTATAAATTTGATCTGGGTGCTAAAGGTTAACTGTAATTGTGTGATAATAAACCAACAGAAAAAAATGATGTGTAGGTATGGTTTGACAAAAAAAGATGTTTGCCAATGTGACAGTAAGTTCTGAAGCCAAATATTTTGGAGACCATTTGCAGAAAAAATGTCGTTTTTACACTTGAACTTCATTCTTTTTTTTTTTGGAGATAGCATATACCTATACATGCTCATAGCTATTAGCAATTACAGAAGTCTCCTACTCTCGTAGGCAATGAAAAATTTTCCTATGTTTCAAAGATCATGTTTTATAGATTAATGTCTACAATGCACACTTATTTTCACAATTATTCTTCTTTTAGGCTTTGTTTTCTCATAAAATGTAAACGTTTACTTTTTTTTTTTATGTATGTTGTAAGTTGGGTCCTTTCTCTTGCATTTGTAGTTAAATGAGCTGCGATTCTCAAAACGAAGGAAGCCAGATCCAATCAACAAGGTGTCTCAGCCATTTGATCCATCAAAATTCAACTTCACTAAAGTACAACAGAAAGAGGTAATAAGTGGGAGGGCAGCCCTTATGCAAACTGACTAACCCTAACCCTAACCCTGGTGCTTTTCATGTGCTCTGTTCATGGCTATAGTACATGTAGTTCAGAAATAATTACTTCCGAGCTGCTGAAGAGACAAAATTGTGTGTCTAGAGTTAACATTTTAAATTCTGACCATTTTTAGGTATATTGACAGAAATAAACTAATCTTTCAGTTTCCATGTTATAAATGAATATACTGATTGAGTTACTTACCTTAGTGTAAGTGAATGTGGTGGATAACTACCCTCACTTTGGTGAATAATCTCAAACTATCATGGAAAAATGCAATCCAATATATGCTTTATTAGACATGGCTGAACAGTGCTGTCTAAAGATTCATGTATAACATGCCTCTTCATGTATAAACAGTACTGCCAGTGAAACTGATACAATACAATGAAGAGCAGTATTTGCTTCAAATTAATATGAAGCATGCTTGCAGCCAATGAGAATTGAGATTTGATACCAATATCTTTTTAAAATATTCTTGAACCAACACATGCTTTGTATATTATCATTTAAGGTGATGTTTGAACTTATTCCAAAGCATAGTAGTGCAGTGACAAGTGATCAACATGTTTTGATAATAAACAATAGTCCTATTGAATATGGCCACTCCCTTTTGGTGCCGAGCATAAATTCTTGTCTTCCTCAGGTATTTGCTTTAAATGATTTTTTAATGAATTGGTTTGTTTTTTGTTTGTTCATCTCCCTCTGCCCTTGTGGGCAGATTATTGGAGAGATTTATTTCAAATTCATAATACACTCAATTGCAAAAAGCGTGACTGTAACCGCAGACGCGGTTACAGCCACGTTTACACAAATTACAAACAAAAATGATTACAAACGAAGCGAAACCATAGGCGGCCCAAGCTCACGTCTCGAGAAAAAGCCAACGATGAATTCATGAACGCGTCACGCGTTGTGTGACTCGGTGTTAAGTTACGGGAGGAACCGTTGAAAATTTGAACACGTTATAAGGCATAGTATGGGGAACGAAATATGGTCGATTTATAACGATAAATATTTCGAAATCTGAATATTTTACACGTAAAATCAATAAAAACTTACTCATGCCCTGTGTATCCGTCGAAGTTTCTCGCGATTTCTGCTGTTTTAAGCTTGCTTTACCATCACTGTGATGGTAAAGCAAGCTTAAAACGGCAGAAATCGCCAGAAACTACGACGGATACACAGGGCACGAGTAAGTTTTTATTGATTTTACGTGTAAAATATTCATATTTCGAAATATTTATCGTTGTAAATCGACCATATTTCGTTCCCCATACTATTCTTTATAACGTGTTCAAATTTTCAACGGTTCCTCCCGTAACTTAACACCGAGTCACACAACGCGTGACGCGTTCATGAATTCCTCGTTGGCTTTTTCTCGCGACGTGAGCTTGGGCCGCCTATGGCGAAACCGAAAAATACTCACATTGCAGGTAGCAGCTAACTGCAACAGCGAATAACTTTTAAGTTAAAGAAGACTTTTGGACAGAGAAATGCGCCAAGCGCGACGTTAGGTAAACTGACTTTAAAGAAGTGATTCTGCGTAAAAGAAAGTGGCTTTAAATACAAGAGGACTGCGAAGTTACGTGCGGTGTGAAAAACGCGCAAAATGGTGTAACTGACGAAGAAAAACGATAACAAGCTTAACAAAAATCACTAACAGGAGGTATGAAAAAATATATGTCGGACGAATTAAATAAGTACAAAATTATACAAAACAATTAATAATCGCTTTAGATCTTATTGTGACGCCTTAAGAAAGCATGACTCATGAACGATTAGACCCGACGGCTTTATGGGAAATGTTTGCACTAAAACATAATCGAGTGGTAGCCCTTCGTGAGAACAAAAATCGCTCTTGATTCAGGGATTCGCCTTAACAAAGGGCTAACGCTTTAGGTGTCAGCTAAAGATTCTCTTTACTGTGGCCAATTTACATTATCAACTCAGTTAATAAAACCAAATTATCTTGTAACACACCAACCGACGCAGCACAACAGTTTCTTTAAAGCCCAACCCCACTTGATGTAACTAACACAGCACCTTATTATTGACCTCTAGATATTAACTGAAGAGGCACTATTACTTAGTATGGAGACGGCCATGTTGAGTAGTCACAGGTATTAATCCATGTTTATATTCTTTTGTATTTACATGTATGATGCTGTAGTTAATTTAAAGTTAAAACAGCCTAGGTTATACTATCAAGCCTTAAAGGGTAATTTAGCATTATCAACTGAGTTGATAACGTAAATTGGCCACCGTAAAGAGTTTTAAAGCTGACGTTTCAAGCGTTAGCCCTTCTTCATTCGCTTTGACGAAGGACTAACGCTCGAGACGTCAGCTTTGAAACTCTTTGCGTTGGCCAATTAACGTTATCAACTCAGTTGATAATACTAAATTACAGTTTCTTTAGAAACTTGTTTATCAATTAAGTCTCAGACAGAGGCACTCTTGAAAAGGGTTAACCCTTTAACTCCCAGATCAAATTTGTAATTCTCCTTACTGTCAACCATACAATTCTCAGAATGTTAGTTCAGAGAATTTAGTATTGGATCAACTAATCAACCCAAAGTCGATATTTTTCTTTATTCTCATGGTTTCTGATGGTTTCTTATCACACAATTACAGTTAACCCTTTAGCACCCAGATCAAATTTATAATTCTCCAAGTACTGTCAACCAAACAATTCTTATAATGTTAGTTCTGAGAATTTAGTAATGGATCAACTTATTATCCCCAAATTGATGTTTTTTTTATTCTCATCACTTATCTGGTTGTTATTGTATGGATATTGTAAGGAGAAATTCTGTCTCGGTCACTCATGGGAGTTTAAGGCTTAACTTGGCTTATTTATCCCGTCATGTAAACTTGCAAGTGATTCTAATGCATGATACCAAAGCGTAGCATTTATTAACCTGTAATCTGGCGTTTCGTCTTTTTAAGGGGAGCAAAATAGTCTTGCAGGGCATGAGTCCGCGGCTTCCCTAAAAGAGGAATGCCTGGTGGCTCTTGCACTTCAATTTCCAGGATTGCAATGTTCATACCTTTGGATACAAGAAGACGATTTAGTTAACTTTGTGACAACATATTGTGACTCTGACATACATGTCGTTTGAACACTCGTTGTTCTTAAGACATCGCCTCTCTTGATGAAAGCATAATTTCTACTCCTTAAATATAGAATTGAACAACGGCACAAGTAAATGGGGTGAATTGCTTTCTATATCTATTTCTTTCAGAGGACTCCGGGTGGGTTTCAACAGCTTGTGCGCGTATTCATCCGTGAATCATCTACATTTTCATATTTGGTACAGTGAACACCCTTCCTATCTTGAGACAGTGGTAAGTTTGTCTGTCAGACTTTGTATATTTATTTGTCTTGGTAACGCTCCAACGTTTTTACTCGACCTCAAAGTTTTCAAATGGACGACATTTACTTACCTATGAGTATTATTCTCTTCCAAATTATTAGGATGTGATACCTGTCTGTAAAGATGTGTTTGAAGTTAGAGACTATGCAACAAATACGCTTGTCTTTGAGCTGGGACCACAATCTGATGTTAGTTTGTTAGCAAGGTAAGGAAAATTACCAACTAACAAATCAAACCAGCAAACAGGCGAACAAACAAACAAACAGGTGGCCACTCAATGGGTAACACCGTAGACAGCGGTTCATGGAGTTTAATATTAATCTCAACGATACCGACGAAGGTGAACTCACATATGTTTGGTTTTGGCTAAAATACGTGTTCACGATATCGAAAGTCGCACAGACTGAACAATTTGGTACATAACTCGATGGAGGGCACGGCATCTGAGTTTAAAAGCAGGATGTCTTTTAACTCTTTGATCTCTAAGAGTGACTAGCATTTAATTTCTCCTTACAATATCACCATTGGATCAAACATTTAGGTCATGAGAATAAAGGAAATGACCAGTAAAGGATTTAAACAACAGCCATGATAGATCTCGACAACTTTCCGAAAATGTATTCGTTATATGCCTCGTTAGGGTAACTTGGTAAGAAAAAGACTTATGCATAGTTTCAGCTTGAATGGATATTCTCGATTAGTGAGAAATTACCGTCTATTGGTTGAAAGGCATCCTGCTTTTAAACTCAGAGGCCGTGCCCTCTATCGAGTCACGTAGCATTTTAACGCAGAAAATATTCTCGGAAAACTGTTTAAGTAACGGGTATTGGAAGAAGGACCAAGTGGAGTGATTTTGCTCTGAAAGGTCTTTCCCTATGAGGTGGTCTTTTTTTTTATGCCTTTCTTTTTGTCTGTCCAGGAAAATACATCAAGTATCGTCATATTTCGTGGAAAACGAAGTAGCGCACACCTTCCTTATTCTACGGGGAAGTAAATGCAGCCAAAGGACTCAAAATGGCGAGTTTGTTAATGGAGAAAACAGCCATCCTGTGATCAGAGTCTTCCTTTGGCCTCGAAACCCAGTCAGCGGTGAGTAATTTGCATGAATGTGCAGTGAAGATCGGACCCACTGATTCACGCTTGCCTGAGCTAATTTTGGTGGTTTCTGGAGCATAATGAACTAGGAGAACTGCTTCACTTCTAGCAAAGGTATCCAATTCATGGCGTTCAACCCCATTGCTTTTGTGTTAGGTCTGCTAAAAGATCTGTTTCCCATTTACATCCATGCGTTGAGAGAAGGCCTTTAAAGAGTCAGGGTTTACTGCTTTGTAGTTCGGCCCCTTTTAGTAACGTTTCCCTGCAGCACGAACCATTAAAATTAGCTGTTGTGAATACGTGGGACCAAGGTAACTCTAGTGTTGTAGTCGATAAAAACGTGTGCCAATGCTTAGGCACCCTCTGAATTTTCTGGAATGTGTTCTCTTTGCTTGTTTGTTCTTTCTTTTTGTTCTTTGTTTTCTCCCGAAAAATTCTCTCAGTGCTGACTTCCAGGCTACCACGTCCCACACGCCTCGAGATAAGCCCGTACAACTCTTGAGTGTGAGCCATTGCTCCTTGCAACTACTAAATACCCATCTCTAAATACAAGTTTTGCCTCTTTTTTGATCTCTTTCTTTCTCTAGGTCTGTTTACTGTGTGCGAATTTGTTTTGTGTTTGTTCCATGCATTTACCTGTTTGGTGTGTGTGATTATAGGTAGCCAGGTGAAGAGTTCTTATGATGCGGACGAAAGACCCACTGCTGCCTTTGAATTTTCTGGATTCGTTTCAGTAGAGAGTAAGTTCAGATATTTTTTTTTCTGTACTTTTTGAAACATAATAGCAAACTCTAAATCACACCAGACTGCTTGAATTATTCACCTGTACAAAACGATGCAAAGCTTGAAAACGAGGACTGAGTTGAATTTCAGAAGAAACCCATGGTCCGTTTGCAAAATGTATCAACATGAACAAGAAAGACTCCCTCTAGAGCACAAAGTTTAGGCTTGCTGGTAAATTTCGATTGAAAACTCATGTGAAAGGGCAATTCCTGTCTTACTAAAAAGTGGTGTGTATGAGGTCCTGTTTCACAGCTAAGAAACATTCCTGTTAGGACTCACAGAAAAAAGAACTGGAAAGGAAAAAGGGAAAGGCCAAACAAATTAAGTATAAAACCACTAAATATTACTTTGCACGTCTTTTTTCAAAATAATTTTGTTTGGTTTCAAGTTTTAACGAGCTACACTCTATTTACGAACGGTCCTAGCATTGAACTCAATAACAGCATCCAATTTTGTACCAAAAGCTTCAAAAGTATTTTATAAACTCACCTGAAAGAGGAGGTATTTAGCTATTGTAAAGGCAGCTATTTTTTTTCCTTATAGCGAGAGAGACCTACGATCTATTCACTGAAGAACTCTTCTGTAAATACATGAAAGGTGCGACGTTACCAGAAGAGGAGTTTACGAGGCACAAAGAGATAATACGAGAATTATTGAATAAGTAGACGCGTCTTTTAACCGACGTAGTCAGTTATAAGACTGCAATTCTAATTGCTTGGTTCTTGCATTTTACATTTTACATTTTAGCTATTCTCTGATACACCGAAAATGCTTCATCATTAAACCCCCCCCCCCCAAAAAAAAACAAACAAACAAACAAAAACAAACAAAAGAAACAAAAATTCGAAGTTTGGACAGTTCAGTGTGGCTATTTGTTGCTCCGTATTTTTGCCCTGTACTACAGAACACTGTGGCATATTTTGTGCGTTCTCATTACCTTATTTGGTAAAATAACGTGGTGAAATAGTAAATTTGGTGATTAATAGGATGCCAAGAGTAGCTCCTACACATTTCTTGGACTTCCGCTTTAAATCACAAAACTAGACGCGTCTTTTAACCGACGTAGTCAGTTATAAGACTGCAATTCTAATTGCTTGGTTCTTGCATTTTACATTTTACATTTTAGCTATTCTCTGATACACCGAAAATGCTCCATCATTAAACCCCCCCCAAAAAAACAAACAAACAAAAACAAACAAAACAAACAAAAATTCGAAGTTTGGAAAGTTCAGTGTGGCTATTTGTTCCTCCGTATTTTTGCCCTGTACTATAGAACACTGTGGCATTTTTGTGCGTTCTCGTTACCTTATTTGATAAAATGACGTGGTGAAATAGTAAATTTGGTGATTAATAGGGTGCCAAGTTCGAAACTCCGAACATTACTTCCTTGGTAAAATTAACAAAGCTACATGAGCCCGGCTATATGATTAAATGGAAGTCATCTTTGTGAAACGAATGTGGTAAGAACTGGTTTTTTCAAGAAAGACGATTTTTTTGGAGGGAAGGGGCCTTGTCTTTGCTCCTGGGGTCCCCATTACGCATTAAAGCGTAATGTTGTTGTTACGATATCCTTTGGTCCTTCAAGCCCGGGCTGTAAGCTATGAAGGAGACTGCACCTACTTCCTCCGCCTCTTTGCTCCCCGTCTTCCCCAGGGGTATGTATGATTTTGCGTAGAGTATAAATTTTCATCATTATGGTCTCAATCTAGGGAAACCACAAAAAAAAAACGGATTTTCCTTTTCAATTCAAAATGAGTCTAAGTTAAAAGGGACGAAACCAAAATGTATCATTTGTCAGAATATGGAGAACACCGAGAAGTATCCTCACCCCGCTTTTCCCCTCCTTCCCCCCCCCCCCCCCCTCCGGCCCTATGTGACCATTATCATTCGCTATTATATCAAAAGGCCAAGTAACGCACGCATTTTGGTTGGTTTCCACTCATGAACTGTTGAAGGACAGACTTTTAGATGACGTCACTATCAGCAATATTTTGCTTCGCTGTCGTATCATCCAAAACCGAAAGGTTCCACTTTATCGAGTGTCTGTTCAGAAACAGATCACAGCAGACGTCAAAATGTGGTTAGAACATCAGTCACGCACTCAGCTGTGCTGCGTGTGCCAATTTTTTTTTTTTATTTGCCATTCTTTGACCTCATCTGTGTTCTGTTACTGAACAGAAGCACGGCAACATGGAATCTATTTGTTTACCCTTTAGCCCTTATGAGTGACTAGCGTCTAATTTCTCCTTACTATATCATCCCTGTATCAAACATGAAAGTTATGAGAACAGAGGAGATGATCACCAACTAAAGCAGCTCTCGATTGTTTAACAAATTCTCCTTGTCAGCCTCTTTAGAGATGTACGAAGGACAGTATGGAGAATGTGCATACTGATCCTAAGGTGTAAAAGGTTAAGTAAAGAAGGAAACTATGAAAAGTTAGAACTACATGTATTTACATACCGCCATCTTATTATCGTCTGACATGGAACATCTGTCTAAACTCTGTAACTCTTGAAATCTTCTGGAACATCGGTAGAGCAAAGGCCGTTTCCAGACATTTTCTTCTAAAGAGCTTCTTGGTATGTATGGGTGATCTTACCCATGTGAACGTGCGTCTTTGTGACACGGATTTTCGCTACTCCATTCTACATTCTCCAAGCCTTCACGACGCTTTGTTCTTAATTTAGATTTCGATAGATTTGAAACGTTGCAGCTTTAATGTTCAAACAAAAACGTTCTCAACACCGATCAGAGGTTACATTGTTGCCAGTTCTTAATCAGTCATCAGATATAATACCCCTGGTCAGTGTCATTACAGGAACATATGTACTAATCTTTACTCATTCAGTAGGAAAGTAATTGTAACAAATTTAGCAGATTCCACGGTGATTAACCCAACCCATGCACGTGCACTGATAAATTTTGCATTTCAAAAGGGATTGTCATCAACAGCTATTTGCCCCTTTGATCTTATAAGCTTGCTGCAGATATCAGCATAAGGAAAATTGCACGTCAAACGTGCCCAGGAGTTGTGCGAGACGAAAGCACGTGCCACATCCGCATGGATACGAAGGCACTGAAAAACAATCTTACTAGACATGCAGCATCGATAAAATGGAAAACTCCGCTGCTGGGTTATTTCATGTCTCTTTTTTCCTCTGTCCCATGATTGAGACTAGACGGACAACATGTTATTTACTGGACGATCGAACTTAAAATTGACCTTCTTTTTTCACTTACTTCACTTACTAAAGCTTTCGACTTGGCTGATTCAAGTGGCATGCAGAAAACTTTCCATTTATGAACTTAGCGTGCACTGGAGTGCAAAATCTGAATATATCAGGCCCCGTCTACTGTATTGGAAAGAAGGTTCTGAACAAATTCAATTCAATGGGATGGTAATAAACCAAATCCATTTGCGTGCCTTTATAAGTTTTACATTCAAATGGATTGTCATCGAAAGCTGTTGCCTCTTTGCAATTGATAACCCTTTGATCTTGAAGCCTCGGGCAGAAACTGAGAAGAATTGAAGAGATCATGGTTTATCATCAAACGTGCCTTGAGTGAGAAGTAAAGGAAACCCACTTGCCGTTATCGCACGTGCGTTCTTTATCAATACGGCTTGACTCTAATACGATATCAGGTATGGATTTAGCATGCTTTGTTTTACAGCAGAAGTCAAAAATAGCATACTTTGGCATGAAATAAGGTCAGGATGTGGAGAACCTAACGGCGCATCCCTTGCACGCATTCCCAAAGAGTGACCCCTTTCTCGGTCCCAAAGGGACTCGATTTCACCAGCGTTCCATGTGTAACACAGAAAAGCTGAAAAAGTGACAAATTCTTTTTCGTTACCGATATATATCTATCGTCTGACTTGGAGCGAAAGGAATTAAGTTGTCAGGTTACTTAATTCTTTAACTTGATAAATCAGTCTAACCTCTTCAACTCTTGGAATATTCTGGAACATCTGAGGTGCAAGAAACGTTTCCGGACATGCTTAGAAAAGGCCTCTTGGAAAGTATGCATGTTTAAATGTCTTGAACAAATTAGTTGAAAATATACTTTAGTGACATGGATTCCTACTATTCCATTCTCAATTCCCACAAAACTTCAAAGCACTATGTTCTCAACTTGGTTTGGAAAAGTTACAGTTTTCATGTTCGACAAAAGACGTTTTCATCATCGGTCAGAGGTATCAGTGTGACTAATTCTTGCGGTGTTAAATATGATACCCTTTGTCAGCGCTAGTAAAGGAACATGTACTGATCTTTTGCGTCGTGCTAACTTGTTCTTGTATTTCCAACGTGAGTCGATGCACACCCCATCTGTGATAAATTAAGTTAGTGCCGCAGTGATCTACTAAACCCGTGCACGTGCACGTGCACTGATAAGTTTCGCATGTTAAAAAATTGTCATCAACAGCTGTTTGCCCCTTTGATCTCTACGAGGCATCCTCCAGATATTAAATTGAGGAGAAAGGCACGATAAACGTGCCTAAGTTTTACGCAAGACGAACGCACGTGGAAGTATACCTCACGGTTGGAAACGTAACTAAGGCTAAGGAAGCAAAATTTCTTGCCACCATCGAGGCCAAACAGATTATTTGTTTCTTTATTCGACTCCGAACCCAAAATTGACCATCCAAGCAGTATACAGAAGGCTTGAAACATTATGAGCGCGGAATCCGAATCTCTGAGGTTCAATTCCTCAAAGGTACTCAGAACGTTTTCCTTGGCCCATCCTCGAGACAAGACAAAAAGACAACTTTCCTCATGACGATTTTCATCAGTGAATGATCGAACTTCGATCGACCATTGCCCTTTATCTATTCACATATACAATGCTTCCGACAGCGCCGATCCTAGCAGTTTGCAGGAAGCTTGTCACTTTCGAACCTAGCATACTCCGGGCACACTATCGAGTTCTCCTTATAATGGTTGGAAGGAATAATTGCGCTATGTTTTAAGATCAGGCCCTCCTCTATTGCCTTTGAGAAAGTCTCATATCCAACTAGGGATGGCGATGAACCAAACCCACCCACGTGCAGTGAGAAGTTTTTTATTTAAAATAATTCTCATAAAAATATCTTTGCCCTTTTAATCCTAAAGTCTCGGGCAGATAATAAGGAGAAGTGAAAAAAAAAAAAAAAAAAAAAAAAAAAAGGCACGTTCAACGTGCCAAGGATAAGACACAAGGTAAACGCACGTGTCGGTACCGCATGGACGTTCTTTATCGGTCACCCTCGACTTTGATGCCAGCAGGTCCGTAAAGGGTATGGATTTATGATGCTTCGTCTTAAAATGGGAGTGGAAAGTTATATATTTTGGTCTCAAATAGGATCAGGATTTGGAGATCCCTTTCAGCAGTTCCTGAAGAGTGCTTACCCCCTTTCATTGCCTTTGAGGACTCGCGTTCACCAATGTTCATATACCATGTGAGAACCAAAAGCATAAAAGGTTACCTCTACATATTTATCGCTACCGATATGATGTCTTTATCTTCAAACTTGGAACGAAAGGTATTTTGTTGTTACGTTACGTAATTCTTTAACTTGACTGATAAATCAGTCTAACCTCTGCAACTCTTGAAATCTTCTGAGACATCCATTGAGTAAAGACCGTTTCCAGACATTTTCGAGGAAAGGGCGCCAGTTTTGGAACGTATGTATATATTTACATGTAGGAGTGAATCGAGGATATAGTTGATTTTAGGTGTGGACACTCGCGGCATCTCGGTGACATAGATTCTCCCTTTTCCCCATTTTCTGTCCTCCAAAATTTCAGAGCGCTGTGTTCTTAACTTATTTTAGAACGATTCGTGTTTAGATGTTCGAAAGGCAATGTTTTCAACGCCGACCAAAAATGTTAGTTTTACTGCTTCTTACTTCGTCAGAGTTACAGCAGAGGCACAGAAAATGCACTCAGTTCTCCTTTGTGTGCTGAATTGTCATTGAATTATTACGTATAACAACGTGCATCCGAGCTGAAGCTAGTCAGTTTAGTGTGATAACGTTAACAAAACCCATGTTCGTGCACTGATAAGGTTTGCATTTAAAAAGATTGTCATCTACAGCTGTTTCTCACTTTGATCTAAGCTTCATGAAGATGTTCACTTCAAGAATGGCACGTTAAACGTGCCCAAAATTAGATGCAAGAAGAACGCACGTGCCGTTACCTCAGGACTGCAAACGTTTTCGATACCAAAACAGCAAACGCCCTTACTTGAAACTGGCAACAACCATGCAATGTAACCTCTACTGCTGGAATGATTCAAATCATGTTTTCTTTACTCCATGCACGATCGTGATTGTACGTTGCTAGTCTGTTTAGTGCAATGACTTTAACAAAACCCATGCACGTGCACTGATAAGGTTTGTGTTTGAAAAGATTGACGTCTGCAGCCGTTTCCCCCTTTGATCTAAGCTTCATAAGGATATTAGCCTCAAGAAATGGCGCGTTAAACGTGCCTAGAATTAGATGCAAGAAGAATGCGTGTGCTGTTAACTCAGGACTGCAAACGCTCTTCATACCAAAACGGCAAACGCCCTTACTAAACTGGCAACAACCATGCAATAAAAACCTCCACTGCTGGAATGATTTAAATCATGTTTTCTCTGTTCCATGCACGATCGTGACTGTAAGAATGACAATTTTTTTTATAGGATGATTGACCTCAAAATTTACCATCCCTTTTTCGCGCAAGATACTTTTGGCAGTGATGTTGGGTCATGAAATCACATTGGCTATGGCTGCATCCCTACGTCATACCATTTTGAGTTGTGCGTGAATCGAGGAGAAATCAGCGAAAAAGATAGTACTGATTGCCGAATAATGATGATGATTACTAAATAACGTTCGTCAGAACAACAAAAGGGGTGTTGCATGTTGAAGCAATTTACACTTGAAATATCATATGGCAAAATAGAGCGATAGCAATTAACTGAACCAGTCGACGTGCACTGATCAGTTTGCATTTGAAAGTGCTTTCATCAACAGCTAATTGCCCCTTTGATGTTCGAATTTTTTTAACAAAATAACACGTTCAATTTGAGCAGGACTAGATACAAGTCGAATGCCGCTGCCGTCACCACATGGCTTTAAATGCAATTGACCACAGTTACCATCAACTCGTTACTGGTTTTTTTTTATTCTTTTTTTCCCCATTTTATTTCATTTTTAAGTTTCTGTTCAATGGAAGTGAGGACAAAGTCACGCTCGGAATAAAATTTGACCAAATAAACAGATGCCTCTTTACAATTGGCGCTTTATCTCTAGACGTAGAGAATCCAATAATTAAATTTATATACGGATTTGCAACAAAATCAATCTGCATCCAGGAGAGCATTGCTAACAACACCCACATATAAGTCAATAAAGCACAGACACCTTCCCTACATTTTGCTTTGTTTTGTTTTGTTTTGTTTTGTTTTTTTTCTTATTACAATGATCTATTTACAGAACAATTATTGCGTTGTTGGTGCATAGTACGATAATGGATGTTTATGGGAAAAGGGTTGCATTTGGAAACCTTACAACGTTTGAGATACGTGTGAAAAATAGCTAACCTCGCTCCAGTTCTGTGTTTCTTTGTCTTCTATGTGTGTTTAAGTTATTGGATTCATAACGATTAAAGTAATTTTAAGTCTTCCGTTTTTTTTCCTCCATAAATATATTTTAAGTTAAAAGTCGGGCATTTAATTCCTCCTCTAGATGTAGAATGAACGAAGCTGCGATTGGAAAAAAGATCATTTTCCGTCTCAAGCCTTTCGCGGCTTCGCCACTCTTCGTGTTAGCGAAAACAAAAGCGCCAGTCAGTTTCGAAGAGGAAGTTGGGATTTTCGCTTTTTATCTTTATTAATTAGTGTCGGGTCTCGGTTTGAGCACCGGAAATCGGTTTTGCGGTTTTTCTCTTTTTCGGCCGTAGGGTTTTGGAAAAATTTCTAGGGCTTTTTCGTAATTGGTATCCGGATATGATTTTTGGTATTTCCCTTCTGGTTTCCGATTTCTGTTTGGAAATTAATCACCTTTACCACAAACACGTGCCATTACTCTGCTGCCAAGAGATCGGAAAAGATTTTTCAATGAGCCTCATAACGTCTCTCAACGCATTTTTCAAAGAAGTGTTGTATGCAGTTTTCGCTTTCGATAAAAATTTCCGGCGGTTTCTCGGTTCTATATGTTTTTTTAAATTTTATTTTTCGCTATTTTCGACTAAGTCCCGAAGTTGGCGGCATATCTGGGGAGCACGACTTGATCGTACAGAGTCTATAAGCTTTATTCACCACGTCAAACTTGAAAAGCGAAGACTTACGTCTATATATAACAAATCCGCATGTTGTGTGACAGAACTATGTATTAGGATATGCAAGATGAGCCTCGAGAAGAGTATTACTATTATCTTTCCCATACTATGCTCAGTTCTTGAGGAGTAAGGTCTTAAAGTTTACCAGCTTCCTTATTCCTTTTGCTTACACAAGGAATAATACGATGTTTTCAGAGCATGGAATCCGAAGGTTTGGGGTTCAATTCCTTATGAGGGAGTCAAATTGTTTTCTTGTCCCACGCAAAGAGATTATAATTTTTGCTCACGATCGTGACAAGTCATCTGACATCTTTGTCTTCTGCAGGCGAAATTTGAACCCATGATATTAGGAACCGAAATTTATTTATTAGTAATTGCTAAAAGTACCTCTCTAAGAAATACATTTAACCTCATTTCGTCAGTACAAGATACAAAAAGTATGATGTACTAAAAAATTTTCCTAGTAACAATGTCAACTAATCTGTCAACCATTAAGATCCAAGACAAATTGATCGTCAACCTTCAAAGCCATCCCCGGCCCCGCCACCATTATACCCTCTTGTATAGCTACGGCAAAAATTGACCCTAAAACCGTCATTTTCTCTTGACCCTTTTTAAAACTCTCAAGATTCGATTACTAATTTTCTTTTCTAATTTCCTACATTTTCCTAAGAAATTAGACGGAAAATTTGGTGCGTTGTCTAGGCAAAGCTCTCCGGCTGATGTTCATGTCTGAGTTCCATTAATTGTTGGTAGAATAATATATTTGAATTATGTTCACTTCTGCAAGTGTCAAAGTAACCATTTAAAAACGCAACTGAAGCATCGGCTTCGTGGTCCAATGCGTAATGAAGATCTTTAACTCTCTTAAAAGACAAAGAAAACTTTAAAAAAGGAAGAAAATGTCAGTTGCAAATCAAGATACCTAAAATAAACCGAAAAATCGAGATTAATAGTATGAGATAATTACCTCATTATGCTCCAATGGGATTTGTTAAAAAAAAAACAAACATTTTAATTGAATTTACGATAAATTTATAGGATGCATTGGTTTCGAAATTAGTCGATAATTTCTGAGATGGTTAACCATCTTGCATAGAGTTGCCTCCAACAACACGACGCTAGACCGCGCGGTTAAGCAGAGTACAATGGAAATGCAAAGGTAACCCAATTGCCCATTATTTTTTTTTTTTTTGTGACCTGGAGCGGAACATTATATTTCTTACAGCGAAAGGGTCGACTTTCCCGTAGAGTTTCTCAATTTTTTTAATTTTCTGATTGTTTCTGTCTGCGAAACTGCTGTCAGACGTTATTACATTTGAGGCTTAAAATCTGTTTGTGTATTCAAAGATGCTACTTAGATTTTAGCTAACCAGTAAGTTCCCGTGATAACTTCCCTAAATCCCAAAATTGGCTTATGGTCAAGAATGAATACTGAGTCTTTCACAAAATCGTATCTTACAAAATACTGGAAAGTGTTTTTTTTTTAAGAAGAAGAAGAAGTGCACAACTGGTTCTCTAAAGAATAAAATAATTGATAAAATCGTTTTACTCAATAGACGGCTCTATATCAATAGAAGTTATCTTGTCTGTATTCAAGATGATGAGAACGTGGCTAGAGTAGCTTATTGTACCAAACAAGATGCTTTTTTGGCGTCGTGTGAATCTAAAATGACTTAAGCCAGGTTATGCACCTCGTTGATTGAAAAGAAGAGGATTAAGCATTACAATAACTTCACTTCCGGCTGAGAAATGATGTACAAGTAACTGTTGTTATTCTTTCGTGCAGCGCAGTATGATCGGTGAGGCGAAGACGCCGGGCGTTCGGATAACAAATTGCTACTACCGAGATGGTCCAATGTTATCGTTTATGTCGCGCCCCATATCAAAATACTGCTTATTATAAACTATATGCACTTAATTAGTGATAGACAAGGTTAACGTCAAGTGCATGTTACCTGACGCGATAATAATCTGATAAGGATCGCTAAGTCACGTTTTTTATCTCTTGAACAAAAACAAGACAAAAAAAATATATGAAGATAAAAAAGAAAAAATAACATAAAAGAAGAATCTAGCATGAGTAGGTCAAGACAATTGCGCTTATGTTAGGCTCCTTGCAAACTTGATTTAATAATGAAATGATCACAATGAACGGAGCAACAAAATATACCAGCGTTGGTGGGTTAATTCCTTTTCGATGATGATCCAAACTTCTTAACATTTTGTCGATTTGCCAGTCTTATTTCTATTTTAGCCCTTTCGGGAGGGCATTCCGTACATTTTAAGAAAGAGTATGACGTAAATAGAGAGAGCCTTAAGACCTTCGACCTGTTAATCGCCAGAATTGACCAAAGAGGAATTCTTCTTTCCATTGTCGATACAATTTCGAGCAGAAAGGTTAAAGAAAAATAGGAACTACACGACAACGTTTGATGTAACACGAAATTCTTAGAGCTAAAATTTTAGATTTTGTTTAACAAACAGAGCGGAGAATTGATATTAAATATTGGGGATTGGGAAAGGGTTAAAAATATAACTGCATGGTTTGCCGAATTCTCACGCGCGCATACAGCACGTGACACAACTTGAAAAGCGGCATTTGTTGAAGGATTTGAATTGATTTATTAGTATTTGGGCAGCAGACGTCTCGGGTTAAATAAACACCTCACAGAGAGGGAATAAGTTAACCTGAATATAATCTGTAGGCTTTTACAGTGCTCCAGTTTGATGATTGAAACTCCTAGCCGTGACACCGCCTACTGCTTATCAATCACTCTTAATCTACATTCCAGACCATACTCTTGTATTTATGTTTTCGCAAGAGGAGAATCTGAGGAAAGGATTATCAATTGTTGACTTTTACAGAGGAAGCGTTTCGCAGAGAGATCCTGGTCAGTGAGTTGGACGCAGCGTTCACCATGAAGGTCTCGACCTACAAGACGATATTCTTCGCGATTGCCTTCAGTCTTCTGGCAAATAATGGTGTTTTTGGCTTCAGAATGTCCACAGAAAGCAAAAATACGACGAACCCTTCCAATGAAACGACGCCAATCCACAAGATGCACAGAGAAGCAATTTTAGGTAAAGTAGCATGGTCAAGTTTTGTGATAGAACTGACGTCCCTAGAAATGCCATGTATTTTTGATGTATTAACGGAAAAGTTAACGCATTTATTTCTTTACTTGTTCCTTTTAGAGGCCCTTAACGTTGATACGTTATATGCTACAAAATGTCGCAAGCAATCACTAATAGCGTCACGGGATTAAGATAATTTTCATAATGCGCACAGTATGTTTTAAGTACAAACGGCTTCAAATCCTTCTGTTCTACGAATCTTTATTACAAAACCCAATTTACCACAAATAGCTGTATGAAGAAGTAACTTTTTAAGAAATCTCCGCAAATCGATACCTTGTTTTCTTTAAGACAACTCTGTCAATTTTACGCACTCGAACACTAAGACTTCTGCCATGACTATCATCGGTCAATCTTTCGTTTGATGTATTATGAAGAACAAATGACTCACTAACACCGTACACATTACGAAAACAGCAAAATATCAATATATGAAGAAAAGTGAATGCAATTTGTCTTACTGCTGGGGCACTTAAGACCTTCCGGCTTCCTTGATGGTTAAAAGAACTCCTCGTGTGAACAAACACATGTCCGGTGTAGTCTACAATAAATGTGAGACATAATTGATCTTCCGTTAAAAGGTAAAAACCACGTAACGCGAGTGAATTTCAGCATCGAATTCCACGAAAGATGGATTGTAGATGTGTGGTAGGGAGCTTATGGCCAATCTTAGATAGCGGCCTGGCCAGCTCTTGACTTTTCTAAAAGCGACTCTCAGAATTTTTATCGAACGATTCTATCGACCAAAATTTTAAAGCTTTTGTAGAAAATTTGTAATTAAAAACTTGAAATAAATAAAATGGCGCACAGGAACTAGTCTATTGAAGATGCGAACGTGAGAAATATCTTACGCGAATTGGCGTGATTTTAAAACAATTTACCCACGGAAAGGAAGATTATCGTGTTTGGTCAGTAGTTAAGCGTTTTCGTCAATAATTTCGTTTTCAATTGGTAGTGTTAAGTTTTGCAGTCAATTTTCATAATGAGATTTTTTTGTTTAAATCTGACCTTTATCCAACAAATTTAACTTAAACTCTCTTGGTTCACATAAAATATTAAGTTCAGCTAGCCGTTCTGGATCAATTTAGTATTACAACGGCATCATCAGATAAAACCCAAAGATTATTTCAACGGGATTTGTATTATTTCAGGAGGGAAATAGTTAAGCCAAAACAGGCCAACGGCCAAAAAAAAAGGATGCATTTGGAGAAATCATTACATTTGTCATAAGTGAAAGGCAGGGAGCCACATCAGAATTCCCATCTTTTTTGGCCAAGTGGCGGTAATTGCACCACAAAGAGTGTTACATGTTTTATGTGATATGTGGCCGTGGCTTTAAGATTGTACCCATAACATATTTTATGACGACAGACCGAGCTGTGTTCGGAACCTTAAGGACGCGCGAGCTCGTAACTTGAGTTGAGGATAATTTTTTACACCTCTTTAAGTCCTCCATAATAATTATTTTACCATCAAAAAGGAGATTTTAACACCTTGTTAATCAGTACTGCATATGTGTGTATGTGTTTGAAGTACGTTTCCTGAGAGTAGGACAGTGTAATTACGTAAATTCCACTACCATAGTACAATGTTTACAACTCATGCTGTTCGCCGCAAAACCTTTCTATCTAAAGCAGATGTTAGCCGCATTGTAACATTTCCCTAAGCTTTTAGTCGTTTAAGCTCGGAACACGTCAAATAGGTTTTGAGTTACTTTTAATTAGTAACAAACATAAAAGGATTTACAATAACCCTCGTGCATAGCTTTCCTCAGCATTTCATCACAGGCAGAAATCATTTAGAAAAAAATGTTGATGGCATTTTTTGTTGGCACACCGTAGAAAAGAACATTGAAACTAAACCGTAAATCGACTTAAACTAATGATTCGTTTATGTCAAAATGATTTTCTGAAAGAGGAGTGTTTTTCAAATCGCAACTTTGTAACGTCGTTATTAAATCAGTTGTAAGATTTTCAGTACTTTATGTCCCATGGACGGTTTAACAATCAGTTTTGTTAACATTGGCAACTTTCCCTAAAGTACTTATATTCTGATTCAAGTGACCCGAGCGGTCAAGAATTTGGCCTGGCACATTTCTCCAGATTTGTTGATTAAGAGCACTTAGTTAAAAAATTGTCAAAATTATTTTATTTTTAAAGTTTAGGTGTAACAACCTTTCAGCTTCATGTCTACTAAATTGTTTTTAAATCACGCCAATTTGCGCTCTCACGCTCGCATCTTCAATAGACTAGTTCCTGTGCGCCATTTAGTTTATTTAAAGTTTTCAATTACAAACTCTTTAAAAAGCTTTCAAATTTTGGTCAATAGAATCTTTCGATAAAAATTGTGAGTTTCAGGGAAAGGTATAATGTCGTTTTAACATATGGATCGTTGGTTTGGATTGTGTTTTATGTTTTCAACGGCCTCTTCATTTCTCCTCGGATCCTTAAGAATTCCTCCTTACAGTATTACAGCTGAATCAAACACCAAGATTACGAGAGGGGAAGAAATTCTCGCCAAAGAAGGAAGCTCTTCATTGTTAAGCAAATTCCTCTACATACGTATGGTCTGATGTTATTATTTTTGACTTTTTGCGACATCCTGTAAGTTTAACAAAAGTATAAACGTGAACTGCTTTAACCTTTTAACTCCCATGTGTGACCAAGACAGAATTTCTCTTTACAATATCAATGCAATATCAAGCAGACAAGTGATGAGAATAAATATTAATTAGGGGATTATTGGTTGATCCAATACCAAATTCTCAAAACTAACGTTACAAGAACTATGTGGCAGACAGTAAGGAGAATTACCAATGAGATCTTGGGAATGAAAGGTTTAAAAAGAGAATTTAAAGGAGTAAATCATCGGCCCTTTTATTGGGTTGATACATGTTGTTTATCATGCTTTAACGTACTTCAAATAACAGCACAGAAGTAAAGATAAATCAAAAGAGAGAAAGGATGATGAAGGCCGGCAAGATGAACGCGATGCTTAGGGACAGCAAAGACTAATTGGATTGTGAATGATACTCGAACCATAAATTAATTCTTTATTTTTTTCTTATTAACCTTGCAAAAGATGGAGGATGTGATTTTGACGTGGATTTTTGTACCTGGACGAATGAAACAAGTGGAGATGACTTTGATTGGATTCGGCTGAAATCGAGAACACCAAGTAGCAATACTGGACCTAGGAAAGATCGCTCTGGAGAAGGTAGGACTCTGCAATCATCACTCATAGAGATATTAGATGGCTTTTTCTTAAGTGTCGTTGGCGAAAAACCAAACTAATTGCAACAACCAATCTATGCAAAGGAAAATAACACAAAGAGCCGATGATAACACAAGCAGGGTATTTCAAAAGCGCGGGAAAACGCGAGGCAATAAAGTTTTTATGTTAGTTCTCTTATCCCAAAATGTACGAAGAGTAAGTTTTATAAGTACTTTTTTCTGCATTTTTCGTATCTTTTTATCCAAGATCACCCTTACATCAGCGATCCCCAATCATAAACTTTTGCATTTCTCGCTGAACCAACTTTGAATTTCTCAATTTTTTTTCAAAGTACGGCTTGTCTCGCGTGATTTAACTAACATCGTTTCTTGTTTGTACTTAATTCTGTTTCCTGTTCTCTTTAAAAGTTGGTATGATTCTGCCATTGTTGTCGTGTTTTTGTGAAATTTTATCCGCCCATACATTTTCTCTATATAATGCTTTTACGTCAAGTTCCACCTGAACGTAGTTTCGTCATAAAACTAACCCGTAAGACTTTTGTGTCCCAGGCTTCTATATCTACGCCGAGGCGTCATGGCCGAGGAAAGCTGGTGAGACTGCTCGTCTCCTTGGAGGTCCGTTTTCCGGTATAATGTGCATGCGTTTTTTCTACCACATGTATGGAAGACACATAGCAGATCTACAAATCTACCTAAAGGAAGATGGGATGGAGAATTTTGTCTGGGGCCGATATAAAAACCAAGGAAATACCTGGAGGTACAGCAACGTCACAGTCTTCGGCAACAATTACACAGTAAGAGAAAATGAAACAGTTTATACTTGTGTGTGCGGAACTTCTGACTGATGTGCTGAGTCTTATTTTTCAGTGAGAGTCGTTGAAACCACTTAGGCCTTAGGGGAAGTTATGATTGATAACCAGGAATGTCTTTTTTATCGGGTGAGGCCATGTTTCGTGCTCTTGTCTCCAAAGATTGCTACGTCACAGGTAGCTTACGTACCAGTCTTTTCAGTTTCCTCCTATTCGAGCACGAAAAGCGTAAGCTTGTGGGCATGGAACGGAGAGGGGGGGGGGGGGAGGGCGTGGTCGTGTTACGTGTTAAAAGGAAAGAAGGAAGAGCCTTTCTTTGCTTTAGCTCATGATATTTCCAGTTATGCTGAAAGGAAACTGAAAACATTGCAGGTCATGGGAGAAGTTTACAGTGTTCTTTCAAGTCAATCTCTGGCTTCTAGACTGATCATAAATTATTTTCCCGCAGATTATATTTGCTGCCAGAGTGGGCAAGTCCTATCAGGGTGATATTGCCTTGGATGAAATAACGTTTGTCAATGGAACTTGTGATGGAAAGGAACTTAATTATTTGCCTCGCAACTTGACGGTGCACTCAGATATGAAAAGAGGAGAGACAGGTATTGTATATGATTATTATCAGCTACTGGCCAGCAGGTAACTGACTGAGTTTCTACTAAAAAATGACAGTTAGACTAACTGATCGGCTGACTGACTTACAAAAGACCACCCACTTATTTACCCACCTATGTGAGTTACCAACTGCCTAACTCACTAACTGACTGGGTGTTGGACCAACTAACTGACTAACTGACTGATTGACCGCTTGACTGACGAAAAGACACTACGTGCGAACCACGTACTGACACTCCGATATACAATGGATGGATTTTATGATTGACTAAATCACTGAATATAGCGGAGTTGGCTTGGGTGACTCAATGTCATTCTGAATGGGTGTTTAACGGTTCTTCCTACGTAATTGTATTTAGGGACGTGCGACTTTGATGGTGGGTTTTGTGAATGGATCAATCTGCCCCTTGGTGATGAATTCGACTGGACTTTAAACAGTGGAGCTACAGGAACAGTAGACACTGGTCCAGAGAAAGATCACACCGGATACGATGGTGAATTGGTTTCATACTTTATCGTATCATTAAGAATTCTACGAAAACTTTAGCCTGCTTAGTGTGACCACATGATCGTTGAATCGCATATCTAATCCAAACTTATAATTTGTTTGTCATCAGGCGCATATATATTTATTGAGGGGTCTGCACCCCAGAGATATGGAGACAGGGCGCTGCTGATGGGCCCACGCATTTGCGGAAGAATGTGCCTTCAGTTCTTTTACAGTATGTACGGGGATCGCATGGGCAAGCTGAGTGTTTACAAGAGAGAAGGTGTGCGTAGTGACGATCTTTTGTGGACTATGTCGGGACATCAGGGACCAGATTGGCACGAGGCTTTAGTTGATATCGGAGGAGCTTGTTACCAGGTGCTCTAATATTTTGTTATCCTCTAAGATAAGAAGTTCTTGTCAGCGAGGTAGAGAAATTCAGTCTTTGAATTCAGAAGGCTTAAAAATTTTTCACATATCATTGAGTTGGAACTTCGGCTCCCTAAGCTGTAAGACAGTGCTAAGAAGTTCGATTGAGAAAGGAATGCAAATTAGTGATTCACATTGGCACACATGAATTGTACGCAATATACTCGCGTGTTCTGCTTGTTCACGCGCGTGTCGCTTGTGTTCTCTTCCAGTGACAATAGCGCGGGCCAAACCGACTGAAATAGATGAGTAGCTTCAGTAAGCAACCTGTGAAGTCATCGAACTTCACTGAAATATCTATAGGTAAACTTTACCGAAAACATTTAGCCCGAGTAAAGAATATTTTACGCGAAAGCGTAAACATTGGTTAGGTTAGATTATAGGCGATAGAAATCGTGGCTAACCTCTAATACTAACATGATCCTTCAAATTTAAATTGCAGATTATTATTGAAGGCGTTGTGGGTCCTTCTTATCTTTCTGATCTTGCTGTGGACGACATTTTCTTTAGCAAAGGAACCTGTTGTCAGTTGAAACAAGATTCATTCGATGCTGGGTTGATTGGTGAGTCAAAGCAAACCGAACAAACAGCAAAAAAGTAACATAACTGTTCATCTTGCGTGGAACGCTATCGGAATTTATTTGCGTGTGTTGTTAATCAACATGTGTATCGTGATCGGATTTTCCAGGATCGTGCACCTTAGAAAAGGCAATGTCACAGATACGATTAAAAGCAGAAACTTCGTTTAATTAACGGAACAAATGATGGAGCCCTGCTCGATTTTGCGTGAAAAATATTCATCTAACTCATTTAATTAGTTGGCCCGATAGTTTGCGCGTGAAAGGCCGGTCTTGAGCCTGATCCTTTAGTCTTGGGAAAGACACCGAGTTCTCATATTACCTCTATACCCTCGGGAGTATACGCAAGTACTGGCGAGGCCTTAGCTCAGACATCTGAACGTTTGATTCAACCTAATCGTAATAGACCTTAGATCCTTGTTGCCTTGTGCGCTTAAAACATACGGAAATTATACTGTCATTTCCCCAGGTAACTGCACATTTGATGAAGGATTGTGTAAATGGATAAATGATCCCAATGATGACTTTGATTGGCAGCTGATAGAGGGAGGGACTCCAAGCGAAGAAACAGGTCCAACTGCTGGCTATGAAGGAGAAGGTTAGATGCCTTGGTATTGTGACCCCGTAACATCTTCATATTGACATTAAAATCATGCATGTCTTTTTGAGTGCTTAGGAACTTTGTGCTAATAAACGGGAATCTAACAAACCCTCTGAGACCATACAAGAAGGAGCACACTTCTTACTTGGCTTGTCAAATGGACCGAAAAAATTCAAGTTGAGATAGCATCTAATGGCATATAGTTAGAGGAGGTTACTATAAATAAGTTGGCCAAAGGAGTTGCCTTCGGTCCCGAGTTAATGTAAAGCTGCTTAATCATGGATTAGATAAGAGTTGACACAGCGCCCTACATAATTTGCTCGATCAAATTATCCGCGAAGGATTATCATCTTATCTGCATTAAGATGGGCAGCTTTAAAGGTTTAAATGACTCTGAAAACTTTATTTTAGGGTGCGCTCGTATCTTTGTAGTTGTACCAATTTTGTCCTTTATGGCACCAGATTTGTTTCGTCTTATTTCTTAAACGAGCAGTTTTCTAGATTTTATTATTTTTGTTTAGATTATTATTAAGCAAAATTCATTAAATTATACTATAATTTTTTTACTTCATTTGCCAGGTTTTGTGACTTCGTTCACTTGAAAATTATTCTGGTTACTGTAATAGGCTGAGGGTGATTTTGAAAAAGGAAAAACGAAATTTAAAAAAGGGAAAGGCAAATGAAAGGCGTGCTGCGCAACGAACCCTTATAACGGCAGTGAATAAGATTAAAAGATAACTAAAACTTAGCTCTTTTACAGCACATCATTTTTTACCCTTTGTTTTACATTATATTTTCTTCCTCAAAGGTCAGTACCTTTATGTGGAATCATCAGAGCCCAGACGATTCGCTGACAGAGCAATCCTGACCAGCGGTTTATTGAAGGGCCTTCAGTGCATGCGCTTTAGATATTATATGTTTGGTCAAGATATGGGTTCGCTCTCTGTTTATCGCGTGGGCGACGGAATAATGAGGGGCCGGTTATGGCGTCGCTATGGAAACCAAGGTGACAAGTGGCACGAAGCACGAATAACTCTTCCTTGTAACTCAACGTCGTATATGGTAAGGTCTTGAACTTTTGCACACAGAGTTAATTTCTTAAACAAATTTATTTCATGTTGCCATGCATCGGTTCAGTAATAGGTCACAGATGACCTTAAGAGGCGGCAGAATAAGAATGTGGCACATGAGTGTGTCACTGATGTTCCTATCACCTTTTGGCGTCGTCCGTGATCTATTACCGAACAGACCCACGGCAACCTAAAACCTATGTTTTACATAGCAAAAAAGGCAAAAATAAAAAATGCGACGTCTTCAATGCGTCTCTCCTCTGATAGATCATAGGAAGGAACCAACCAAAATGCATATATAATTAACACTCTTCACCAAAGCGGAGGTAAATAACCACCACTTTCTCCGACGCTGAGGTGAATAGTTTTGTTTCATTATATACCTCAAAAAAAGAAAAAAACTAGTTTATTTCTTTCAATGTACCAAAAAATGGTCGGAAATTAAACTCTTGACGCGCGATTTTGTCTCTTCGACCTCCCGGAGGTGATTAGTTCTTGCTTTTTACCTCCGAACTAACCAATCAGCGCGCGCGAAGAGCTCTGTTTACTTGTGTGATATATACAAATTCATGTTGTTTACATCATTATTTACATCAACCATTCACATCATAGTATTGAAGCCAACCAATCTTGTCTGTCCCTTGTCATCATAGAAACGACGCCAAAAGTTGTTTCTCTTCATTTGCTTTGTTTCTTGATCGCTGACATCTATGCCCCTTGTATTTTCCTTAGCGCTGTTTGAAGGGTGAAGTCTTCTTAAAATCACCCGATTTCTTTAATCCTCAATGTGTAGCAATGAGGACTATGAGAAAACGATAATACTTACTAATTTACTGTCACATACGCTTTAGTAAGTAAAGGCAGAAACTTAAACGAATAACCTTAGCTCACAGTTGTCAAATAAATGAAACTCTTTTAGATACAAATCGAAGCGGTTATTGGTGTATGGAGAAGTGACATAGCCATTGACAAAATCGAGTTCACGAAAGGTGCTTGTCCTCCATTCCAACGTTCTATCACTGCTGCTACAACGTCAACGACGTCCGCAACTACACCGACCCTTCCGGCACATTTATTGGTTGAAAGTAAGGAAAAATCTCTCTTTATTTTTTTAAAATGCAACCTTTCATAATATTACGTCAGTTTCTTTCTTACTTACTTACCTACTAATTCACTTACTCATACACACGACCCAACTTGATGCCTTAAATTTTGGTTGCTGTTGAATGTTTTTTGTGTGTGTTAGTAAATTTCAATTGATATTCTATCCGCTCCATATCAACACACATTAGCACGAAGAGAAGTGTCAGGATATAGTTGAAACTGATCTTGCGCCACCTCAAGGATAAAAGCAACATAGAAGTGAAAAATGTCTTATTTTACTCAACTGACTTTTGCTTTGCCAGATGATTGTTCATTCAAGGGACATTTCTGTTCCTGGATAAACGATAACAACGATGACTTTGATTGGCTGATAAACAGTGGGGATACGATGACTCAGAACACTGGGCCCACTTCCGATGCGGACGGAGATGGTGAGTACGAAATATTTTTCCTCTGTGGCGAAAGAACGCTTCGTAGTTTTCCAAAAAACATTACCTAGGCTTAGGTTCATGTTGAAGTGTTATATGAGGACTGACTTTAGGACTGGGCTTTTCACTGTTACCAAATTTGAAACCAAAGTGGCTTGACAATTTTTAATCAAATAATCAGATTCCAGAGCTACTCGTGATGCAACAGACTCCCATCAGTTCGCCTCAATGGTGCCCACTCCTAGCTATTCCCGAGGTACAGGGGCGATGTGAGGGCTGAGTTTCTTCTCCAGGAATAGAACCTTAAGACCCGGCTTCCTCCTTGCAAATCATCATACTACCTCATCAAATACCTTTTTCCGAAAAATCATGTCGGGCTCAGCCGAGCTGAATAACATACGTCACAGGTGTGCGGTCAATAACGCGAGCTCAAGCGTACGAGGTTTAAAATTCAGCAAAATTTGCAGGTAAAAAAGGGGCTGGCGCTTAAAACCAAGAAATTTTGATGTCACTGAAGGTATTTTCCTATTTCAAGTGTTTGTAAGGAGAAAATGAATTTTTGAAAATAATTAGGAGGTGTACAAAGTTTTTGGAGTGTAAAAAATAGTGGCAGACGTTATTCAGCTCTGTCGTCAGGCTCCATAATTTGTTGCCTGGTTCTACGTTAAGACAATTCCTCAGCTTTAACCCTTGACCTCCAAGAGTGACTAGCATCTAATTTCTCCTTACATCATCACCCCTGAATCACACATTAACGTCATGAGAATAAATGAAAGGATCGCCGTCTGAAGAAGCTCTAGACTGTTGGACATCCTCGTCGGCATCCTAGGAAATACACAGACAAAAGTGTGGAGGATATGCAGACCGATGTTAAGGTGTAAAGAATTAAAGAGCTTTCATACCAATGGAAGATCAAACGCTCTCCTCTTGCCCATTATCCCTGTCTCCATGCATATCCTTCTCCTTATTTTTGTCATCTTTAATATCTTTGCCATTATAATTGTCGTCTGAGTTGTCATTGGCTTTGTCATTGTCATCATTATCATCGTTATTCTTATTTCAATTTTCTTATTATACCGAAGGTTGGTATATTTATCTAGAAGCCTCTCTGCAAAAAAGTGGTGAAAAGGCAAAGCTGCTAAGCGGATACATGACTGGAACCCAGTGCGTACAGTTCAAGTACCACATGTTGGGGTCTGGAATCGGTACTCTTAGGGTTTATCAAATCAAAAGAAAAGACTCCACACCGAGAGTGGTTTGGTACCGAGTCGGAGACCAAGGGGAAGACTGGAAGAATGCACAATTTAATTTGTTCGGGAGATTTTATAGGGTAAGTTTAAGATGTCTAGGAGATGTCTTTCACTGAAGTCAAGTGTATGGGTGTATGGGTATATAACTGATCTCTTGATTGTAGAAAGCGCCGCTTGTCTTTCCGACCAGATGGAAACGATCACGATTTGTATTTCCGGATTAGGCTAACAGTTATGTTCCAGAAGATTCTAAATTGTCAGACTTTTATCGAAACTGTCAAAGCGCATTCCAAATGTTTAAAGTAAATTAAAAGGTGACACCTTTTATGGAAATTACGGATCAGACAAGTGCTCAAATAAATTTGAAGACAGATTATCTTCTTAACTTGTCGAGGCCACTATAGATTGTAAGACCAAACATCCACTGGAACAGGAAAATCCTGGAGCTTTGAGGTTTTTTCTGAATAGGGTGACGGTAAGTTTTATCACATTTAACAGTACCTCTGATTAACCTTTGTTATTTCCTTCCTTGAATTAATTGCAAGTGTCAATGGAAATTTAAATGAAACCTTTTAGCCATGTCTCCTTCCTGTGTCTTATAGCACATGCATAGTACAATCCCCTTTCGGGGACCTAAGCCTGTTCTGTTTGTTTCACTGCAGATTTTCATTGAGGGTGTACGAGGTTCAACTTTCGAAGGGGACATAGCAGTGGACTCTATAACATTTACACCAGGAAGATGCATGGTAAGAGTCAGTGAAGAAGAAATCCAAGCGGACAGCCATCTAGCATTAGGTGAGAACTCTGCGTTGCATACCGAGGTGTTACCTAGATTGACTTAAACTTGGATTAACGGATCGAGGTTTGTTTCATTCTTAAATAGGAAAAAGGAAACGTCTACTCGGTAGCTATGTTCCTACCTCACCGCGAGAGAAAATCGAAAATTTTCAAACCAGCATAAACAGCTGACCAAAAAGAAACAAAAAGTGATATTTCAAGCCATCTAGAAACAGTAGGATTTGACCTCCCGGAAAGAGGTTCTCTTTCTGTAAGTACAGCAAAAAGGTTTGGAAAAAAGTGTCGGTTATTCTTTTCCCCAGGAGTGTGTTCCTTCGACTCCGGTTTTTGCCAATGGAGAAACGAGGGAAATGAGGACCAGTTTGATTGGTCAATCACTGAGGGTGAGACGCCCTCGAAGGGCACTGGGCCACTAACTGGATTTGGCGGATCAGGTAATTATTTCTATGGTAATTATGTACATGAAAAAATTACGCGCTTCTGATTGGCTTAAAACGAGTGCATTCACATGCAACACGATTGCAAAGCTGTAACAAGAGAGCAAATTACAAATAGAGCGCGCACGCTTTCAAAATTTCGTCTGTCTTGACTTTCTGCGATGTTTTTTTTATGTACATTATTAACAAGTAATGACACGATTTCTCTTGCAATTTGGTGTAATAAGCACTCGTTCATTTTTGAGACTAAAAATTGCTCTTGCCCTGCGGGCTCATTTAATTTTGTTGTCTTTGAAAAATTAATCGTGCTTATTTCCACCAAATTGTACTCGAAATCATGTTATTACCTATACAAAAACTGATGCAAATTTGTAACCCTTAACTCACAAGTACCAAGACGGAATTCTCCCTAAAAAATATCATAACAAACTCAAGTAGACAAGTTATGAAATAAAAAATATCACCAATTGAATAGGAGATTGTAGAGTATAGAGTATAGAGAATTATAAATGATTTCTTGAGAGTGAAGGGGTTTAGTCATCGATTCGGCTTTGTGAATTCTTTAAATCCTCACCTAAAACTCTAGGAAAAGACTCCAACTTAAAGTATATTTGCGTTTTATTATTGCTAGGAAAGTACGCTTTTATCGAGTCCTCCTCTCCTCGAAGGGCTGGCGACAAAGCCATGTTGACAATATATGGTTCTGGAGAGGACCGCTGTCTGCTCTTTGCTTACCACATGTCAGGCAAAGATATAGACAGCCTGTCTGTGTATAAACAAGAGTTAGGAAAAGGAATCCTACCTGCCTTGCTATGGAACAGTAATGGAAACCAGGGAGACGACTGGAAAAAAGCTAAAATTGGTATTAAAGGAGGTAGCCAATATAAGGTAAGATGCAAGTTACAAATATCTCCGTCATTAATTTGAGCGTACGAATTGGCTATAGCAAAACGCTGAAATTTAGAGTATAATTAAAAACTGATGGCAGCAAGTTGAAATGAAACGTTTCGGCCACATTTTTGGGTCAAAATCAGCTTTCTTCATTTCACAGCGCAATGTTTAGTAGGCTACACTTGGCTGACGCGCGTCTCAGATAAATTTTTATTTTTCAGAGAAAATGAATTCTCCGAATCCGTTGTGATTTCCTTTGATTTTCGCTTTTACTAATTCCTAATTCCAACTTCCTTCCCATTCAGTTAATCATCGAAGCTGTAAGGGGTCGAAACTTTCGAGGCGACATTGCGATCGACGAGGTTGGCTTTAACAAGGGCTTCTGTGGAAAGCAAGTACGAATGGTGAAAGCAGGGAATAAATCGGGAAACAGCAAATAACAATTACGCGATCCGCGCCGATGAGAAAGAACTTCTTCTGACCAACTGTCCCATCACAAATGACTTCAGAACAAAGCATTGCTGACAGTTTGATTACCTACATTTTGCATTATTAATATATATATATATATATATATATATATATATATATATATATATATATATATAGTATTCCGCTCGTGTTGTGGATGATTTTGAAGGTGTTCTATCATTGTTTTGAGATATTTATTTGTTTGTTGTTTTTTTTTTAATTCAATTTTTGTAGTTCTTCTGGTTGATCGTTTCTTGTTACTGTTGTTGTTTCGTAAAAGGCAAAATTTTTCAAAGGACAACTTCAATGCTCAATTTCTGCGATTACTTAGCTTCGCAAGTGTAAAGTGCGCTTTTGAGTCGCATTAAGCAATGCAAAATAAACTGTCACTTCCTGCTCGGATAACGGATTACAATTTACAATGGCGACATAGCACTACTATTTGCCTGTATAAAGTGGTTTGAAAAGTCGCATATAGGTGTCCTTCGATTGGTAAAAGGTTTTTTAGAAACTTTTAGAAATTTTCTAGAAACTAACAGTGGTTTTAATGAATCAAGAGAGATCCTGAGTCAAAATTATTGAGCAATTTAGTTAAGACCAGATACATTGTTTGATGAGCGGCTGGTGAGCTTTCCTTGTGCAACAGCTGATTCTCGCGTTACATTGTGTGACGTTACCTATTGAAGCGTGACACATGGCACTGCAGACGAACTCTTGGCGGAAAATCTATTGTTTTAATGATTAAATTTCGTTTATCCTGAAGTTATCACTTCTTAGATTAAAATCGGTGGGAATTTGAAATACTCTTTCTTCAAAATTCCTTATATCAGCTGAAGATGTCACAGCAAATGAAATAGAAGTTGCACAAGACATAGATTTTACGACCTCTTTATGAGGAGTCTATGAATAATACATTTGTAAAGAAAGAAATATCGAAATTGGCTAATTTTTTATTTCCTTTTGTTCTTCAGTAAATAGAACAATTTTAAATAATTTACAGAAAAGAAACTTCAAAGGTGCCTCTACTTAACATCTTTTAAGATGCATTCATAGGTTCCAAAAATCATGTGATGCATGACCATTAAAGTAATAAAATATGCCTCCTGTCGAGTAATTATTATTATTTTTTTTTAACGATGTTCAATGCAAACAGCGTGCCAATTTGGGGATGGTCTTTGACTCGTGCTGTGTGAGATAAGATTAACGATTCAGATAGAGGAAGAAGAGATGGCTAAAGGGCTTGATATCAATTTTCAGTGATCCTTCCAATTAATTTTAGGAAGGAAATTGCAAAGGTTAATCAAAGGTAGGGATAAAAGTTATAAAAATTAAAATCACCCTACTCTCAAAAAACTTGAAAGATTCAGGATTTTCCTGTTTCAGTGGATGTTTCATGTTGCATTCTGTAGTGGCTTCGAAAAGTTAAGATGATAATCTGTCTTCGAATTAATTTGAGCACTTGTCTGATCCGTAATTGCCTTAAAAGGTAATCACCTTTTTATTTACTTTAAACAAGGAATGCGCTTTGACATTTTCGGTAAAAGTCCGACAATTTAGAATCTTCTAGAGCATAACTGTTAGCCCAATCCGGAAATACAAATCGTAATCGTTTACATCTGGTCGGAAAGAGAAGCGGCGCTTTCTTCAGTCAAGAGGATCAGTTATATTAATTGCTTTTTGGAGACTCGCACACTTAACCTTAGTGAAGGAAGCATTGCAGACAAATCAATAGCAAATGAGGTTATTTGTCCCGTGTTACGTCCATTTTTCTTTTATTTCCGTCCATTTATCGTCCATTCTACCCGAAGAACAAGAATCTATATGTTAGAAATAATATTTGGTGCAATCAGTGCACAAAGGGCAAATAGAAGTTAACGATCAAAGGGACCAAATTACTGACAAGGGAAATTATTTTAAAAAATGACAAGCAAAATGTGGTTTGGCCTTGAAGATTGCCTATAAGTTAATAATTAACCAAATTATCATTTCCATCAGCTAACGGGCTGCTGTTTATCAATACCCTTCGATGCCTAACTCAGCTTTAAGAAATGGGGTATTTCTCGTTGAACTGTTCTTGAAAACGGTCTTTGACCAAAAATGATAAAATGTAAAGAGTCGTGCAGGTGCGCTTTCACCCCTACAACTTATGTCAACACCAGGAAACTGAACGGATCAGTTGTAACAGCGAAGAAGATTCTAGAACTATTTTGCTAAGGTATTTAATAACGTGGAGACAATGTATTTTCAACATGAGAACACACTGATTTAGGTCGTTCACTTCAGCTTAGGGAGGAAATCGACATGATGTATCAGTTTTGTTTCCTTATCATAACGATGCAAATTTTTTGGAGTGCAGCATTGCCCGTTCAGCAACGTAAAACCCTGACTGGAAAAGAGGGTGAGTTAAATTAAGTTTTGTTCTATTACAATTATTCCAGAAGAGTTTGTCATGGACTTCTATAAGCAGCGTTCGGCCACACTTCTTATGTAGAGTGGAAGAAAAACTTTAGAGTGCTCACAAACATTGTAGAGAACAAACAGAAAACTCTGGAGTTACCTCATTTAAGGAAGAGTGTTGTGGAAAGCTTTGAAAACTTGATGTAGTTTAAAAGGATGTGCTTGCGCGGTACGAAACGGTATTGTGAAGTGGTGTAAAAGGTTTAGTTAAGTGAGTGAAAAAACTGTGTATATTGTCATAACTAAAAGGAGGAAGAAAGAGAGAGGTTTTTAATATGCCTAAAAAACTAGGGAATAAAAGCTAAAAAAGAAGTGAAGATTTAGTTTAGAGAGAACATTTTAGGAAAATGAGAGTAGATTTTTTATCAATTCAGTTGATCAAAGTAGTTTGGGGAAGGGAAGAGATATGATTTAGTGATAAGTCAGCTTTAGGCATTTCGTATGTAAGAACAGAAGAACATCCTCACAATGATACCCTCCACTCATTCTTCGTAATTCTTGTCGTTCTGCATCGTGTGCCCCAGAATGGAGACATCAACAGAAAAAGGGTCATCCCAACTTCTTTTATTCTAACTTGTCTCCCCCAGATCTTATTCCTACCGATTCTTCTTCTCCAGTTAGATACTGATAAACAAGCCACCCTTGCGCACAAAAGCTTCCATAGTTAACACCCTCTAGAAACTTCCTCGTGTAAATATTTTTAGATCAGATTTCACCGTGGGTCAGCTGGAAAACTTTTTAACTGAAGTGAATAAACAGACGGTAAACCTTAACCGTGGCTAATGTTTGGTCCTTGGATAGAAAAAAAAAACCGATTGCATGTTCATAACTATTTAAAGGGAGTGTAGTAAAAGCCAAAAGTCATCTATATGGCGTGAACGACTACCCTTATTTAGTTCATCTCTTCACTGCCACTTTGATGAAGCGTTTGGAAATATTTTTAGCATGACTCAGAAAGATTTCATTTCGCCTCCTTCAGCTAAAAACAAGGATTTTTATTAATAATGTCCAGGGTATGAGATCCAAGGAAACACGTAACATTCAGTTAGCATGTCTAGGAATGATTGCTGCACATTTTCAAGGTGAATGAACTGAAACAGGCATCCCCTTAACTCTTGTGAGCACCACCCACATACTTGTGGTTTTACTCTGTCAGTTATCTCGACGAATTTCAAGCTACGGAAAATCTTTCAACTTACGGTGGAAAAATTGATTAATTAGGTTAAGAACGATTAGCAATGCTACCATTTGATAATTATCTCTTTGCTTATGTCTAGCTATGCTACACAGAGCATTCTGGGATGAAGGTATTTTCGTATAGTTGCCTTCTTGTGGAATCTCTGCCTTGTCAGGTTTTCAATTCGATTTCTTTAGTCGCAATGTAAACTAAATAATTTTTCAATTTCTTGCGAAATTCCTTGCATAGATGTCATCTGGTGACGGCCATTCTGATATGCTCTCCTCAAATGTAAGATATACAACCAATTATAGCCGTAGGCAAAAGCATTGCGGGAAATATCATATTATGATATTTGGAACTTGAGTGTTAAGTGGCTCATCATCTAGACACTTAAGATGTTTACACTTAATTAAATTATTCATCTTAAGAATATTCTAGAGCGTAACCTTTAGCTTAATCCCGAATTACTATCCTGTTCACTTTTTAGGAAGGGAGAACAATCACACATTTTCTTAAACTTTTGATTAGGTGAGACAAGAACAAGAGCCATTGTCACAGCTGTGGCGATTTTAGAAGGATAGTAACTTTCCCACACTTAATATTTACCTTTCTATCTGCAGTTTTTTAACGCGTCCTAGCAGTATTCTTTAGTTGAGCAACTAGAAAATGTAATTTTCTGAACATGGACACCCATATAACTCTGGTAGGTTAACCAGATCCATTAAGGTTTTTTTATAAAATTTCGCGACCCACGGGCAGGTATTTTCTTCTTCTCAAATCGTGAATGAATGAAAGAAGCTAGTATTTAGTGTAAGAATGATGGCACATTTTCAAACTCACCTATACATCGTCGTCGTGGGGAGATCAAATTTCTTTCTTTGGCTCTCTTAACTGACAAATGAAATTTTCTTTTATTTATTCGACTACTGAGCTTAAAAGTATTCCCGTGACGCTTTCGACACTGCTGATCCCAGCAGTCTGCGGGACGTGTGTCATTCGTGAACTCAGCAATTTCCCAGCTCAACCTTAAGAGTCCCTGTGGCTTAATGGTAGAGCATCGGAGCGCGAAACGTGAAGGTCTGAGGTTCGTGAGATTCTTAGTTGAAGACTCTTCGTCGTTGATGTTACTGTTGTTTTATTCGTGATACAAAGTGACGGCTTTGAATTTGATAGACACACTCATGTGCTGATGAAACATTTCAAATCGAGTGATTGTTCAAATCAACCGCACTCCTTGATCTCCTCGTGTTCTGAAAGGGACATTTATTTGCATACCCTAACGGACGTTCGGAATATTTTAAAGGGATGCCCCTTAATCGATTATTCTTAAACGGAGCTTAATCCAGTTTTCAGTGGGATGGCTGTATATATATGTCAGGCCAGGTGAGAAAACAAGAACCCTTTATTTAAATTTTGTCTGATAGCCATCTAAAGCTTGATAAGTTTGTAAATACCCAAACAATATGATTTTAAAATATCTTACGTAATTATCAGATTAACGAATTTCACCATCTTGGTAAGATTAAGTTGTCATATGAATTAAACAGCTCATAAATTGAATGTTTGTAGAATAAACCAGCTAAGAACAAGTCCTATATGCAATTGTCGAAACAACTGGACATTTTACTTTCACTTTACTGAGTTCGCTTACTTCAATTAATCTGTTAGTTCTTAGGGAAACTGAAAATCAACGGACCTTAAAATAGCAAGAGATCGAGTCAAGACTGTTTTTAATCAACAAATGTGATCCATTCCCCTTTGTCTAACAGAGATCGATGGATGATATTTTCTTTCAAAAGAGACTAGCCTCTTGGTAT